>NC_142937.1:40971588-40976588 GCF_046866305.1 Octopus bimaculoides
TATATGTATGTATGTATGTGTACGTGTGTTCATCCTGAATCCCTCATGAGCTGTGGCTTTTTGGCGATTCATTATTTAAACACTTGTTAATATGTATATTTCAATGAACATGTACAGATGTAATTTGCATGATGTTGAGTTTGTCTGCAATGCACACACGCTGTACACACGCACATATACATACATACATACATACATACATACATTACATACATACAGATGTACAGACAGACTGACAGCGAGATATGTATATATGTATATATATATATATATATATATATATATATATATATATATATATATATATATATATATAAATAGATAGATAGATAGATAGATAGATAGATAGATAGATAGATAGATAGATAGATAATAGATAGATAGATAGATAGATAGATAGATAGATACACACACACAAACATACACACACATATATATATAATGCGTGTCTGAGAGTGTGTTAAATATGTATTTACGAACGTACACTGATACCATGTTCATGTTGGAATAAAATGCAAAATAACATGTAGTTTATGCATGAATCATGAATGTGTGTCAGGCACCCATCCACCCACCCACCCACCTATGCATAGGTACACATATCAATGATGGGAGATACAGATATCTGTTGATGAATACAGGATATAGAAAACATATAGATATGGTTAGAGAGAAATGGTGATATTAATATGTGATATTTTAAAAAGGTAGATGATATAAATGGAGGGAGAAAACAGGGGTGGTTATATAAATATATACAGAAATGTACTCGTCCATTTACCAATTTATAACATGGTTAGAATAAGCATGTCTATACTTTATATAAATATGTGTGTGTGTACAGTTATAGACACGCACATATGAATAAAAACATGTGTGTGTGTACACTATCTGCATGCGCTCTCACACACACACATTTATATACATGTACACTCACACACACACAAGACAGGACTCCTTTTTATTGTCCGGTTCTAGAGTACTAGACACAATTCCTAATAAATAGAATGACCATATTTTTATATTTTTTTCTGAGCATAAATTTAGTCCACTACTTTTTCGGCAGCTATATTGCACAATTACAACATCCCAGATTTTCTTTAATGCATATATTTTCTGCTCTCTAAAATATGCTCTTATTTGGTACGTCGAAGATATGCATATGATTTCTGCACTAAAAATGCGCATATATTTTCTGCTATTAGAGACATGGACGTTTGTGCCTCACTAAAGAATTTTTCATATGTTTTGTGGTAGTGCACTAGAGAAGAAGCTATTTTGATATTTTATTTCCTATACTCAATTGTAACTGATTCTTTCTTACAAAGATGTGCCTGCAGCCTCAGTATGTGTACATATATATGTGCGTTTGGACACACTCATTGACAGGCATAAACACACATGCAGAACATCAGTGAATATATGTGTATGAGTGTGTGTGCATATATGTACATGTATTTAGATTTGAATACGTAAGCATATATATATGTATTATATATATGTGTGTGTTTTTGTGTGTGTGTATAAATGTATATATATTTATACACATGTATCTATATGTGTATGTGCGGCGGGGTGCTCTTGTATGTATTTGCATGTGTGTATGTGTTCGTATTACATGCAAAAATATATATTTTTGTTATTGAATAAAAAATATTTGAAGATTATACACACACACACACACATATATATATATATATATGTGTGTATGTGTATACTATATATGTTATATATATGTGTGTGTATACACACACACACACACACACATATATATATATATATATATATATATATATATATATATATATATATATATAATATGCATACATTATATAACCTTATAGTTATAAGAACATTACCTTTACTTTTATGCACCACTTTTTGTATATACACATTTTATATATATTATGCCCATATATACGTGTGCATGTGAATATATATATATATATATATATATATATATATATATATATATATATATATATATATATATATATATATATATATATATGGTTGTCCATGTATACACATAAGTATTTAAATGCATTTCTTTGCATCTCTAAACAAAATGATGAAATATAATTTCTAGACTTATTTTAGAAATCTTTTGAAATGTTTTTGAGTATATTGCATTAGTGGTTAGCTACTACGTGTATATGTGTGCGCAGACATATACTGCATTTCTTTTTGGCTGTATGTGTATATATATATTGTGCCAGCATGATGTGTGTGTATGTGTGTATGGATGTGCATGTATATATATGTATATATGTATATATATATGTATATATATATATATGTGTGTATATGCGTATATATGTATATATATATATATGCATATACACATATTTGTATGTATGTGTGTGTATATATATATATATGTATATATATATATATATATATATATATATATATATATATATGTATATATATATATATATATATATAAAATGTAAGTATGCATGTATGAATGTATATATGTATCGACCGGGTACGGTCTATTACTCTTGAACGCGAGCGTGTGTATAGTCAGCAAAAACTACTTGCAAGTGTTCTTAAAGCATTATTGACCCCTTTGTGTTCGGCCCTGCATTGGCTTAATAAAGAAATCTATCTTTTGCAAGTAACAAGCGACTCACTCGTAAGGCATCACGACTGTCTCTTACCGATTTCAACAGGTTATGGTCCTCGCTTCTGGGCCGAAAACTTTGGCTCCTATTATTACCACGTGGCATGCTTTCTTTTATGATTCTCTTTTCCGTACTCCTTGGCTTGGCTCTAACAAGTGTCTAAGGTATATGACGGAGGCTTATATGCGTTGGCGACCGTTAATTTGTTCTTTGGTGTATAACCTAGTTGCGTGTGAGCATGTTATTCCAGAAGTATGACATTACAACGTTGCTGTTTCAGAATATATGATATCTCAATCATAGGTCAGAAAATACATTAAATACGGATGGATTTCCTGAGCTTATAATTAAACACTACATACATACAATCATACATACACGCACATATACATATATATATATATATATAAAAACAAAAGTAAATGAGTATATGCATATATACGTACAGGTATGTGCATACCGACATCCACCTGTATGTATAGGTGCATATCTGGGTACAGGACATTGCAAACAAACGTAGACGAGAACACACGAGCCACATAGAGAACATTCTACTTCATCAGCTACCCACGTTTTAACACCGGTGTTTCGACGAGCTTATATATATATATATATATATATATATATATATATATATATATATATATACATAAGTGTATGTATATATATATATATATATATATATATATATATATATATATATATGAAACAGTTAGGTGCCTTTTGGCTCATAAATCTTAATTAAATAAAACAGGTATACAAGTCAAGAAAACTGTTTAGATAATGTACTGCGGTCTCTTGTGAGTTGTGGTCTTCTTTTGAGAACTACAATACATATACGCATCCGCACGAACACACACAGATGCGAATACACACACACTCACACAGAAAGAGCGGGAAGAAGGGAACTAGATAATCAGACATACATGCATATAGACAAATAGACGGACTGACTGACAGATACATAGACAGATAGACAGATAGACAGACAGACAGATAGATAGATAGATAGATAAATAAATAGATAGATAGATAGATAGATAGATAGATAGAGATAGGTAGCTAGGTATGTAGATAGATAGATAGATAGATAGATAGATAGATAGATAGATAGATAGATAGATAGATATGGACAAACATACATATATATACACTATGCATGCATACACAGGCATACATTTATGTTAGTGACATTTAAGTGCAAGAGAATGTTCTCGTCTTGTATAAATATATAAAACCCTGTATTCTCAGCTCTGTCTTCTCCCTGTTACCCCAACCCCTGCACTGCAACAACCTTTCTGTCTATATTATATACACTTTGTATATTTACAGTAGGGCTAACATTTCTGAACCTTCAACATGTGAATCGACTTCGATTTCCGGTCTAAAAAATATTTGTGATATATTAACGTCACTTCCTCGCAATAATCTATGTAAAAGAACTTGATGAATATCACAACTTCCTATGTTCTGTTCTCACAAAAGCAAATCAATGTAGACAACAAAAAAAAAATTATTTTATTTTATTTTATTTTTTTTATTCATTTTATTCTTTTTGTTAATACCATAAATGGATCCATCTGCAACTTGCCCAGAGAAAAATTAGACAACTAATAGACCAGATCCTGCGTATTAACATGCATCATGGCTCACTGTTCCCGAAATTGAAAATATTGTCATTTGAATTGCCATTTTGATGAGGTCGACTCAAGTAGTTTTTTCACTTTTAGTCTGACAATAGTTTTTCAAAATTCATTATCATTCATATATATATATATATATATATATATATATATATATATATATATATATATATATATATATATATATATATATATATATTTGCACACGCACATACATATATATATACATAAATGCAGATAGATACATAGATAGATTAGATAGATAGATAGATAGATAGATAGATAGATAGATAGATAGATAGATAGGTAGATAGGTAGGTACGTACATACATACATACATACATACAAGCAAAGCGAAAATAAAGAAAATAACAAGAGAACAAAAGTCAAAAGGACTTACACATGGGATGATACGTGTGTGTGTGTGTGTGTGTGTGTGTGTGTGTGTGTGTGTGTGTGTGTGTGTGTGTGCGTGCGTGCGTGTGTATGTGTGCATAATGAAATGACAACAGAGTTTGTTGACGAAGAGAGAATACTCCACACTTGTAGAATATATTTGCTTGTTGAAACTGAATATTTTATTTGCAAATCGAACCACACGCCACACAGCAATCATCAGGTGTACAGATTTTGTACCTAGATCTACTTTCCTTTATTAATTTTTTTTTATTTTTATGTATATATATATATATAAATACTGGCAACGCACAAGCAACATGCATACATG
>NC_142937.1:40981588-40991588 GCF_046866305.1 Octopus bimaculoides
TATGCTAAAAACCGTTTTTTTAAAAATTCTTATGAAACAAAAATACTTCAGAATTTCCATGTACAATATAGGAAATCCAATGTGGGACAGAGTCTGTGGTGTGTCATTATTTTGGCAGTCAAAGCACGTGCATATTTGGCTTCATGGTTAATCCTACCCAGTGGCGTGGCTAATAGGGGAGCAAGTGGAGCGACCTGTCCCCGCCAACACATTTTTCAAAATTGGCGTCTTTTCAACAATTTTTTAAAAGTCTTTAGTTCACTTCAGCGATAAAAGTCGAATCTCTTTTTTATTTGTTAATTACAAGGCCTTAGAAGAACGTTCTGGAATCATTACTCTATTTGATCAACCTCCTGTGTTTTTGATCTATCTGCTCAATCTCTTTGTGCTGTGTTTTGTAGCTGTTGACATCTGAAGAACCAAAACAAAACCCTGACGTCATAATCTCTCGACACTTGACGATCCCATAGAGTTAGGTCATTTTCAAGTCACACCTATATCAGCAGTTGTAAGATTCAAACATAATGACATTGTTGCTGAAACATGAAATTAATGAAAGTACACCACAATTACGTATATTATAAACTGATGAAATATTTCGCGTAATATAAACGAAATTACTTAAAAATTGTTTGGTATGTTCCATAGCACCTTTTTTTATGTGCTCGGTCTCACTAACTGTAGAACCTAGCTACGCCTCTGATCCTACCCTGCATATATATATTATGTAAACCTATACATATATGTGCATCTAATGTATGAAAGCATATATGAGCATATATACACGTATATATACATATTTAACATGTCGATGATTATACGCATATCGTACGTATTATATCTATATATGTGTGTGTGCGTATGCGCAGTATGTATATATATGATATACACTCACACATGTGTATGCATATATATATATATATATATATATATATATATATGTGTGTGTGTGTGTGTGTATGTATAGACGCATACATACCCATATAGAAACGCAATGCATGTGACGATTTCTATTGTATATTATGTGTGTGTGTGTGTATATATATATATATATATATATATATATATATATATATATATACATAATATACAATAGAAATCGTATATAATATAATATAACATATACATATATATATATATATATATATATATATATATATATTATACATACATATATATACATACATATATATAATATATATATATATATATATACATATATATATATACACACGTAAGGAAATGTGTGTGTGTTTCATATATGTACATATAAGTATGTATATATTTGTATTCCCTTTCTCCTTTTAATTTAGAATATATTTTAACAGGCCACATACTTGGTAGCAAGGTTAGTGGAAAGCATCTTGGTTTGTTCATCGCCCTAAGCTTAAGGTCTTGCGGATTTTTTTATAGTCCTAGATATCACGATCGTTTGTAGAGTAAAAATTAAAGCTTGGCGTTTTTTTTTTGTTTTGTTTTTTCTCCAGAACTCAAGCTCTGCCATGTATATATGTATTGTGTACATTTTATGCTGCGAAATGGCAGAGCAATCGTACTGTGAATAAAATGAGTTGCGTTATTTGTTCCGTCTCTTTATGCTCTAAATTCAGTTCATCTTCACCGTTCATCTTTTCTACGTCAATGAAATAAACCGTGAAACAGTTGTGGATGGTGAGTGTGCGGAACAGCTCGACTGCCGGACAAATTACCTTGTATTATTTCGTCCGGCTCTTTATATAATGAGTTCTTGGCTGTCAAGGTTTTTATACACCGCCCGCTTGAACACCACCAGCAGGTCGTGGGCTACCGTTAGTGAAGTTCATTCGGTTATAACATTTGGGCCAGAAAATTAGCTCGTTAATAATGTCCTCACTTTCTTCCGCCATATTGGAAACCCAGATCAATAAAAGGGTGATGGTTATTGTCATTCCTTTTCTGGTCAAAAGAAATATACATTTATTAGAGAGCTTTATAACGACTCTGAGTTCGTCGAATAGTCAAGAATGAATGTTTGTCTTATGATAAATAAATAAATTATGACAAATAAATAAATTCTAATTCTGTAGTGAAAGCCACCTTTGGGTTCTACGCACCTCCACCCCCACATACACACACATGTAAATCTGTGTGTATACATATATAAGCATTATATATATATGAGAGAGAGAGACAACACATAAGTATATAAACACATATAATACACATGGGTGGACCCATACGTTCATACACGTATACACACACACACACACACACACACATATATATATATACCCGTACAAACACACACACATATTACATGTACTCATATATACATGTATATACATAGGTCTGTGTGTATGTATGTATGTATGTATGGACAGAACACATATATGCGTGCGCTCGCCCGCACACACATATTACATGTACTCATATATACACGTATATACATAGGACTGAATGTATGTATATATGTATGCATGCACGCATGCATGTATGTATGTATGTATGTATGTTTGTATGTATGTATGTATGTATGTATGGACACGATACATTATATATGCGTGCGTGCGACCACAGTTTAAGCATAACTAAGAATATTTTTTGTATAAAAATAACTAAAAAACAAAAGAAAAAAAACACTTTATTCCAGTTACTTACATTCGTATCGTCACACAACTACAGTCTATTCAGTGTATATGTATACATTTACACACACGCACAGATACACGCGCACGCACACTCACGCACTGACACGCACAAACGTATTCGCACACTAATGCATTTTATTTAATATTCATCCACCGCGTGGCAGACACATTCACATGTATCTTGTGTTTATACTGTGTAGGGGTCGGTGGGGTATGTATAGTAATCTTCTACTTCGTTTTCTAAAATCTTCCCCCCACCCCACAAATATGTATATTACGTTTACAGACACATTCACTAACAAACCAAGTTATATTATAATTAATTCTTATGTGCACGCGCGAGCACACACACGCGCGCGCGCGCACACATATATATTTTGTTTTCCTGGTTCAATCTCATGACTGGACCTAGAATCAGTCTGGAGCCATGCCACCAGTAAATTTTAGTCGATGATATCGGGCCCCAGGATTTATTTCAATCTGTATCTATTATTTCGATCTCGGATTTTCGACTTGCTGTTTTACGTGTTGGCACAGAATGGAAAACTATTTTATACCGGCGAACATAAACACACGCGTACACATGCATACATTCATACATACACATACATACATACATACATACATACATACATACATATAAACATGCATACACAAGTTTCAGCACAGTTTTCACACAGGATCGAGTAGTGACATAGAATTGGTTTTGGCTGCCCTGTTCGGTAGCCAAATTGACAGGCCTCGTTTTTTCAAATATCTTCGACTACCGCAAATACGTATATAAGATGCACCCCACTTCACCCGTGTTCGGTTCACACAAGCCACGCTTCGCTATAAGGATCGGACCGCGAATCTGTGTAGTGATTCGCAAAAAATTCAACCGTGATGTGCCTGTTTATCTCTGTCTGTCTGTCTCTCCGTTTATCTATCTATCTATCTATCTATCTATCTATCGACACACGCATGCATGCACGCACGCACGAACGCAAACACACACACACACACATGTATATATGCGTGTTTGTATGTGTGTGTGTGTGAATCGGCTGCGCAATTCAGTTGTAATGCAGGCGTTGAGTCATTTTGCAACGCAGTTTTATTGTTTAACCCAAGTCAACTTCGAATGGAGGGGAGACCTTTATCAACGCCATTCCAGCCTCGACCATCTTGTCAATGTGTTCTTTCAATTTAATATGACAGAGAGAAGTGATTTGAAGGAAATTTCGCAGCTATTTCCAGCAGGTGTACTAGATCCCTTGTAGTCGTAATGTACTCTGAAACCACATTATTTTGAATGTGTATGAGGGTATGATTTGAAGGAGATTTTGGCTGCTGCTTCTTGACTTACCGGTCAAGTGTCCAGTTTTGGGAAATGGTGTCAAGTTATATCGGGGGCTGTGACATTATAACCAGTCCCGAAGCTATGAATAATAACATTGTGTGTTGTGTACATTTCTGCGTGTCTTCGTAGTTTGTTGTATAGCCTCAGGCCACACCCCACTGAATAGATCTATGACGAAAAGTATTACACCCCGTGACCATCCCAACATTTTTTTTTTTTTTCTAGACCAGGGCTCACTCACATCATCCAATATGTCTCGCTTTTGTATAAAGTATTCTGATATGAACTGACTGGGATTTGTCTGCTATTTCTAGCAGGTCGAACGACCGAGTAGAGTCTCCCTTATTGCACTTTTCTGTCTTCTTGCCTAGTTTGTGTTGTGTGAATGCGTTCGCATATGTATTTGTGTTCGTATGTGTATGTATATATATATATGTGCTTGTGTATATATGTGTTTCAGTGTTTATATACGTGTTTGTATGTTTCTAAATGCGGTTTGTATATATGTGTACGTTTGGAGAATGAAACAGTGCCGTCACCAAAGCCACTACTACGGCGGCGAACTGGCAGAGGCGTTAGAATGTCGGAGAAAAAAAACAGCATTGCGATATTTCATCCAGTTCTGTACTCACTGATTTCAAATCCAGCTGTGGTCAGCTTAGCTTTTCATCCTTTAAAGTTCGATAAAATAAAGTACCGGGCAAATACTAGGTAGATCCCCTCAAAACTGTTTGCCCCTTGTGACAAATAAACAAAAAAAATTACTGCAGTTTTTGTTAGTAATATACCCCATACATGTCAAAGATAGTGAGTCGGGATAAAGACAAAATTTATTAGGAGTCAGTTTGCTTGAGTCTTTTTATGCGTACGTTTTTGCACGTCTGTGTATATATATATATATGGGTTGTGTGGCTGTGATATAATGTAAAAAATTTCACAGGGAATAAAGTGAGTGAGAAGAGAGTAAAAAAGAGATATTAATAGGAACTCCTGGTGAGGATGTATCTTTTTTTTTACTCATTATACGATGACAGTCTCTGTGTGTGCGTATGTGCGTGTGATGTATGTTATAGAAAGCGGTTTAGAGATATATTGTATATGTATGTATGTATATGTATGAATGACAAATAAAAATGGACAGAGAAAAAGCAATTGTTCTCCCTTTTTTCCATTTTGCTTCCTTTCGCAAAGCTTCGTATAGTAGTAGTAGTGGTAGTAGTAGTAGTAGTAGTAGTAGTAGTAGTAGTAGTAGTAGTATGTAGTTTGGTTGTAGGGGAGGGGACGGCTGCGGTGGTGACGGTAATAATAGTAATAGTAGTAGTAGTGGTCGTGTCACAATAGGAGAGAGAGAGGGAGAAAGAGAGAGAGAGAGGGGGGAAGTGGAGGTGGTGACGGTAACGACAAAGCCAGCACAGTCGCAATGGGTATGTGCAGGGAATGTGGTGACGGTAACGGAAACAATATCTATGGAGTAGTAGTAGTAGTAGTAGTAGTGGTGGTGCTGCTGGTGGTGGTGGTGGTGGTGGTGGTGGTGTTCGCAGTGGCGGTGGTTGCTATGTTTTTCTGGCTGTGATGGTTGAAAAAGTGTATAGCAGCAGTGTTAGGAGAACGGTGTTGGCTATAAGTACAGGTCAGTTCTGACCCAGGCCTGGGCTAGCTAGCTGCCTGGCATGGTTTGCTTCTGAAAGCTGAAAATCAGAGAATGGACGGCTCCCCCCACCCCGCCACTTCCTTACTAACCCACTATCTCTCTCTCTCTCTCTCTCTCTCTCTCTCTCTCTCTCTTTCTCGCACACACATACCTTCAACCCTTCCTTTTCCTTGTATATAGTTCATTTTCTTCCGCCCCCTCGCCCTGTTTCTTTTCTTCTCGGTCAAGGAGGAAGAAGTTGGATCGGAAATCTTTTAACATTCTATTAAGAAATCCTGCCACTTTCAAGAGGTTCTGCATATAAAACATACATACATACATACATCCATACATACATACATACATCCATCCATACATACATACACACACACACACACACACATACATACATATATACATACATACATACATGCATACATACATATACATACATATTTATGCACAAATATGCACACATGATACATACATACATACATACATACATATACATACATATTTATGCACAAATATGCATACATGATACATACATACATACATACATATAAAGATAGATACATATATGTATGGATGTCTATACACACACACATATTTATATATATATATATGTATATATATACACTACGCATATGTAAATCACTATACATGTGTGTATATGCGTGTGTGCGTGTGTATACGTTATACGATTACTTGTTTCACTCACTGGCCTGTGGCCATGCTGGGGCATCACCTAGACGAGTTTAGCAAAAGAAATCAGCCCCGGTACTCGTTTTTAACTCTGGTACTTTGTTTATCATTCTCCAGTGCCAAACCGGTGTGTTTTAGGGTTTCAATCATACCAACAACGACTATAAAAAAAGGGGAGGATGAATACAAAATACACTCACACGCATCTAAATATGTATGACTGTGTGTGCGTGTATGTATGTATATATCATGTATGTGTGTATGTATGTAGACGACGGGCTTCTACGCAGTTTCCGCCTACTAAATTTACTTACAACGCATTGGTCGGCTCTGAGCTGTAGTAGAAGATACTTGCCCAAGGTACAGCGCAGTGAACCTGAAGTCGCACCATGTGGCATACACACCCGTGTTTATACACCAATATACACATAGCTATACATATAAACACACACACACTCATACACATATACAGACGTATATACACGCACACATATACACATATCTACGTAGAAATTTACATTCTAACATATATCTATCATATATACTGGATAGATACTATCCCTTAGTGGGTTGTACCCCCAACCCCTAACTCTCTCACGTTATATATATATATATATATATATATATATATATATATATATATATACATACACAGGTATACACACTCCCACGTATATATATATATATATATATATATATATATATATATATATACATACACAAGTATACATACACAAGTATACACGCAAATATTTATATATATATACATATATATATATATATATATATACACATACATACATATATATACTATGATCATTCATCATCATCATCATCACATAGCTTCTAGGCATAATAGTCCAATACATAGTAAACACTGTGACATATTCATGCCTACCCTTATGTTAAACATTCTGGTACACATAGATCGATCTATCTATAAAATAAACACACATACAAATATATTTGAGCAGATATATATATATACACAAAGATTTATATACATATACATATACATATATGTGTACGTACTTCTCTCTCTCTCTCTCTCTTTCTCTCTCTCTCTCTCTCTCTCTCTCTGTCCTCGCCTCTGTGTGTGTCTCTCTCTCTCTTTGGAAGTATATACGTATATATATATACACGCATATATATATATATATGTGTGTGCATGTATGTATAAGTGAGTATTTGTGTGCATATTCATGTGTGTACATATGTGAATATATGTGAGTGTGTGTGTACATATGTGTATATATACACACAATCCATTTCTAAGCACTACAGCAATACTTATGGGCAGACACACGTAATACGTAGATACAAACTTATACTTAGGCGCATCTGTCCAAACACACACACACACACACACACAGAGTCACACACACACACAGTCACACACACAGAGTCACACATACACGCACACCTATCAACAATATCCCTTATATAACTTATAAGACACAAAAACCAGTTTATGGTATGTTCCCAACAACACAAATAACAACAGCTCTGGTAAGAAAGGAAAATAGTGATATACTTCATACTGATATTGAATTTATTATCATGCGGTGTACTTTACTGCTTTCTCTTTGTACGTGTTGGCTAGATGCGTGTGTGCGTGCGTGCGTGCGTGTGTGTGGGTATGTGTGTTAGGTTGGTAGTGGCTCCGTCCACCTTATACTCCTAAATGTGTGTAAATATATATACATATACCTTCGCGCGCACACACTTTGTGTAGTTCTGTATGTATCTGAGTGGCTTTCTGAGTTGATGCATTCTGAAGTTTAACAAATATCGTGACCCACTCTTAATGTGTATGCGTGGGGGGCGAGAGGGTGGGGCTATCATGCTTGTGTATGTGTATATATATATATATATATATATATATATATATATATATATATATATATATATATATAGCAGTGTACTTATCTGAGTACGTTATACACGCGATGTTTATGCTCGTTGTTTTTTTAGAGTAAATTAATCATGCACAATTTCTCACACACACACATGTGAAAGAGGAACGATAATGATATCAACATGATGATGATGATAATGACGATGACGATGATGATGATGATGATGGACGAGAGAAAGAGGGTAAAGAAAAAGGTAGAGGAGTGAAAATTCCTGGTGATACAACATATTTCAGAAAAAATAATTATATATGATTAGGTATTAAAAAAAAAAAATTTTTAAACTGGTATTGCAATAAAAATGTCCCGTATAAAGAGTGTTGGAATCCTTAATTATAAGGAGCAGAGAGCGTGGGACCCGCTCTACCCATGCCACATGAACTTTTAACAAAGAAAGAAAAAAACAAAATAAAAAACATCTACAGATAGAGTTACAGGCCAAAACAGATAGAAAGACAATACGCTTGGTATGTGGGTATGTGTGTTTAAAGATTATGGTTACATGTATATGTGTGCACGTGTGTGTGTGTGTGTGTACATGCGTACATATGTATATGCATATCCATAAATATATATATGTGTGTGTGTGTGTGAGTGTGTTGCTGTGTCTATGCACATATACATATCTATTAAATATGATATCACTATAAATATGCGAGTGTGTGTGCATTAGGCAAAGTGAACAAGTGTTCCTTTGAAGAGAAATTTACCTGTGAATAAAGTGCTAGACACATATACGCATACATGCCGGTATATATATATATATATATATATATATATATATATATATATACATATGTATGTATGTATGTATGTATGTATACATATATATATATATATATATATATATATATATATATATGGTGAAAAAATATATACCTGTATTTGTATGCAAATCAATTAAGTACACACACACACACACACACACTCGACACCAACAACAAATAAAAGAAAAACAAGTGTGAATGCACGTTAGATCATACAATCGCGAGGAAAAAGTACTCAATACAAAAAGTGATAAATATACATATATATTATATACATTTATACACACGCATACATTTATATACATATACTTACAAACATCCATACACACACGTACATATGCACACATACATGTATATATATCTTGTACATACATAATATATATATATATATATATACATATATATACATATACATACATGCATACATATATAAATATGTGTATGTATATATATGGACATATTTATGGATATGTGGGTGTATATAGAGATGTATATGTAGACATATATTACACGTGTATATACACATACATATACAAACATATTTATATAAATATACATAAACTGCGCACTCATATATTGTATATTTCTGTATGTGTGTGTCTATTCATATACATATGATTATATGTATATAATATTCATATACATACATATATATATATATATATATATATATATATATAAACATATAAATACATATATATATATATATATATACACATATATACATACATATATGCACACATACATACATGACTACATATATGCGTGTGTGTATGCATGTATATATATATATATATATATATATATATATATATATATATAATCTGTGTCTGAAGACAAACACAAGAAAGCCAATTATGGTTTTAGAGTGTCTCTCTGACGGTCAAATTTTATATTCCACCTCCTCTTTCCTTCTTCCTTTCTTTCTTTTTCTTCCTTCCCCACCCCCGCCCTGTCTTGCATTGTTTTAAGAAGAAACAAAAAACTATTCAATAAATTTAGGAAACAATGTC
>NC_142937.1:40994088-40996588 GCF_046866305.1 Octopus bimaculoides
ACTATTACATTAAACTATGACCAACTCCATCATTACCGTTGCAACTATAGCCAGCACCACTCCAAAGAGCACTACCATTGCTACAACTATGGTTACCATCATGATCATTACCGCAGCTAGAGCCAATACTATATCACCACCAGTACTACCTCAACTGCAACGACGACGACCACCACCACCACCACCACCACTACGTCGATAGTATAACGACCACCACTGCAACCTTAAAAACCAAAAGTTCTTCATTACTGCCACCACATCCACAAATTCAGACTACGATAGAAAAGACATCCTTAATGTTATATACACCGATATTGCCGTTTTTTACTATTATTATTATTATATATATATATATATTTTTTTTTTTTTGAGGCCAGCTTTGGCTTATTCAAATTGTACCATCTCTCACCCTCCGTCCACCCATATACCTACCCCATTTCTCTCTATCCAACGATACATTTTATACCCCACTCTCTTTATATCTCCCCCTATCCTACTTAGCCGCTCTCTCTTTCTCTTGATCTCTTTGTATTTCATCTATCCATTCAGCTATCTACCTATCGATATTTCTCTCTACCTACCTGGCTATCTACCTATCTATCTATCTATCTATCTATCTATCTATCTATCTATCTATCTATCTATCTATCTATCTATCAGTCTGTCTATCTGTCTGTCTATTTATCCGTCTGCCTGTGCTTGTATGTGTGTCTAAGTGTATGTGTGTATGTGTATGTTTACCATTTTCTTTCAATATATATATATATATATATATATATATATATATATATATATATATATATATATATATATATATATATACACATACATATATATATATATATATATATTTTAGTGTGTTTCGTTTTTTCATCTGTTTCTCCGGATTCGTCTGCAATCCATTGCGCACACATATCCACTCATACACATTTTTGAATTCATGTAATTAACTCATTAATTTTCGGTTTCAGAAATTTATTCCAACATTTTTTTGCAACAATCTAGAAATACGTGAAAATTTACACAAGTTTCTTGCGATTACTTAAATGGATATCCATATGCATACCTTATAACACACACACACACGTATATATAGCACTTAATCTAATTATAGTTACACTTAATGACCTTGAGATTAAAAACATCCTTTCGAAAACTTATCTATAAAAGTGCATACAGACATACTATATATATTCATACATACACATACACGTTATATATATATATATATATATATATATATATCCTCTCCTATCCGTTCAACTGATAGCTTTATGAAGCACAATGAAAATTTTCGGAATACTTAGATACTTAGATAAAACCTTTAGAAAATGATATATGAAATCTTCCAGCACTTCCATCCGACCTAAACTGTCACTAATAAGTTTTACCGAAAGTTCTCATCTATTGAGATTACGTGAAAGTTGCCTCGTGGATGGACTTTTAAAGCACATCTCCAGCTTTTAGTTCACTACCTCCACGTTTTTACTCTTTACGATTCAACCTTATAATCTACTTTCTTTTCTCTACGTCTCTCATTCGTCGTACTATATGAATACTTTTATATCTTTCTATTTTACTCTTACTCTTTCACTTTGTCTTACTAGTCTCTCTCTGTCTCTTCCCCCTTCTCTCTCTCTCTCTCTCTCTCTCTCTGCTACATTTTCTTTTGATATACTTCTGACTCACTAATACTGTATTTAATTACATACTCTTTCACTCAGTTTTATGACACAAACACACATACACACGCCTCTGTTTACAACTTTATATTAACGCTATCTATTTGATACTCAACAATTTATCTACCCTGTCTTTTCTCCTTCCATTCTCTCTCTCTCTCTCTCTCTACCTCCTCCTCTCTCACTATACTCACACCATCTTATAACATTACTTTTGTCTTAACATTAATTCTTTTCAAATTTCTCCCTCTATAATTATTTGTCATACTCACACACAGACACTCTCTTTCTCTCTCCTTCCGTCCAAGCCTCTCGCATTATCTCACACTGCCAAGGCTTCTTCCTCTCTACTACATCGCTACAGTAACTACTACTACTACTACTACTACTGTATACACTACTACCTACTACCTACAACCTGCAAAAGTTTGACGAAGGAACTATTCTAAGACCTGTGATCATGTGATTTCTAACTGACCAATACAGTCTGACCTGGCCCTTCGCCTCTTCTGTAATGTCTTCTCTGCCCATTCCTCTCTTTGCTTAGTTACCAACCTAGCTACCTAATATTACCCACGCATTACAAACACGTCTATTGTTCCACACGCCACTGTCAACATTGACCAACATTACGCCGCCACCCTACACATACACGAACTGCCCTAATCATTCTGTCCACGACTGCGAGCATACAAACACATGTACGTGTACATACATACATACATACATAACATAATATACATACATACATACATACGTACATACATACATACGTAACATAATATACATGCATACATACATACATGCATAACATAACA
>NC_142937.1:41001588-41011588 GCF_046866305.1 Octopus bimaculoides
GGATAAAAAAATGTAATATAATCACATAAAAATATAAATATGTGTTTTTTTGTAGTAAGTCCATACTTTTAAAGTCAAATCGAACCATTGCTGTTTTAGTCTGGTATTTTAAGATTGTAGTGGTCTGGTTCCCATCACTCATATCATCCCCACCGTCTTCTATCAAACATATTTACATATCAAGATGTATCTACTCATAGTTATGTGGGCATGTATGTTTATGTCATTTTGTAGTGTGTGCACATCTTGAGTAATATGCAGATTTTGCATAGAATAGAAACAGCCTCATCATTCATGACATTCCGAGAATCTCTTCAAATTCTCCCCCTGCCTGAACGGTGAAGTAGCGGAGGGGAGAAGAGATATGGGTGGTGCAGCACATATGGGGGTAGCTAGAATTCTTGGGTGGTGCTGTAGATATAAATATGTGTGTGTGTGTGTGTGTGTGTGTGTGTGTGCTTGCATGTATGTGAAGATGATAAGATGTCAAAGAATAATAGGAGGACAGTGAGATAGATGCTGGAGAGAGTTGCTAGGGATACTGCTGGCCAGCTAGTGCATCTCTGTGACAACTATAAATATACATGCTGCTGCTATATTTAGATGAAAATATTGTTGTTACTGTTGTAGCTTACTGTTGTTATTCTATATTTTCCACTTCTGGATCCCCATGTCCTTCTCACAGCTGATGTCCTTCTTATAACATTTATTCTTAGAACAATTATTATTGAACTTATTCTATTTATTGTTGTCATTCATAAGGGTTATTTAACCCCTGAAGTCAGCTGTAATGCAGTAGACCTATGGCCAGAGATGTCCAACTTTGGCCATCCTTCCTATATTTTTTCCCCTTCATACATGATACATTGACCACTTCTTTTTATAGAACAGCAGAATGTAGTTTGAATGGAATTTAGGGGTTAATTCTAGAAAATGGAGTGACTACATAAAGCTACCATGTTTCGGCTCCTTGCTGTTATACATATTCTTGGTTTTTTGTTGTTCATGTTGTTCATATGGTTACTGTTTGTCATTATTTACCATTTTTTTTTAATGTTGCTGCCACTCTTACATCTTCCTCTCTAAAGATTTTTAAAAACTTTTTTTGCAACTGTTGTTGTTGTTGTTATTAAGTCTATGCATTTCACACTGATTATATAACAGAATTACAACTGTATGCACATTTCATTACAAATGCAATACATAAATATTTGTGTGTGTTTGTGTATGTGTGTGTATATATATATATATATATATATATATATATATATATATATATATATATATATATATATATATCCTTACACACACATACAAATATATTCATATATATGTGCGTGCATGTGTGAGTATACATAAGTACATATATATATATATATATATAAGCATACATACTTCATATCTTACTGAAAAATGTATATTTTTTTATGAAATTTTACAGTGATATATTTACAAGGGAATAGATTATAATGATGTTATGTTTTAATAAAAATTCTTGCTTTCAAAATGTTCACCCCACTGCTCAATAACTTTCTTTCAAATGCATATTTTTAAATTAAATTTTACAGAACTTATATGTTTCCAAAAATAGTGATTACATAATATTGATATTTCAAACATGCAAATCTGAAAAAAACAACTGAAGAATGCTGAAATTACAGAAATTGATGATAACAAAGGACAGACAGACAGACAGAAAGAGAAAGAGAGAGAGAGAGAGAGAGAGAGAGAGAGAGAGAGAGAGAGAGAGAGAGAGAGAGAGAGAGAGAGAGAGAGTGAGAGAGAGAGAGAGAGAGAGAGTGAGAGAGAGAGAGAGAGAGAGAGAAGTCATTTAAAAATCCTGTCAGAAAACAACTTTATTTTTTTGCAAGATATCTACATCATTGAAATCTGGAAAATGCATTTATATTTATTCTTATTAAAGGTATGCATTTTCCAAAAACATGAGGAAAAAAATTCAGTGAGAGGGTACCTGACTGTGGATATAAATCTATGTATGTATAGTGTAACTACAATTATAATATGTATACATATATATATATATATATATATATATATATATATATATATATATATATATATATATATATATATATATATATATATATATATATGTATATATACACTTACATATACACACACATACGTACATAAACAGACAGACATATATACATATGTATGTATATCTATATGTGCATATTTTCATATATGTATAAATATGTATGCATATATATATTTATATATATACATATGTATACATATATTGTTGTACTTGGGGATGGTCATAATGCCAGTTTAGCCAATAAAAACACACGCACTGTATATTTGGTGTTAATTTGCTTCAGCTTTATATTACATTACATTACATTAATCCTTTTTCAGCCAGAGTTCTTTCGTCACACTTCTGTGACCTCATCAGTGGTCCTATGTATATATATATATAAATATCATCATCATCATCATCATCATCGTTTAACGTCCGCTTTCCATGCTAGCATGGGTTGGACGATTTGACTGAGGACTGGTGAAACCGGATGGCAACACCAGGCTCCAGTCTGATTTGGCAGAGTTTCTACAGCTGGATGCCCTTCCTAACGCCAACCACTCAGAGAGTGTAGTGGGTGCTTTTACGTGTCACCCGCACGAAAACGGCCACGCTCGAAATGGTGTCTTTTATGTGCCACCCGCACAAGCCAGTCCAGGGGCACTGGCAACGATCTCGCTCGAAAATCCTACAGGAGCCAGTCAGGCGGTACTGGCAACGGCCACGCTCAAAATATATATATATGAATATACATGTATATAAATATATATGTATATGTATATTGCATATACACACACACATACATATATCTGTATACTTCATATATATATATTTATATATTTATATAGCATACATATATATCATATATATTTGTATGTATGTCATCATTATCGCCATCATCATTCAACATCTGTCTTCCATGCTGGTATGGGTTATATATATATATATATATATATATATATATATATAATGTATGTGTGTGTGTGTCTGTCATTTAATAATAGTTTGACTTAGCTCCATGCAAATTAAAATTTCATAGGCTCATAGAATGAACTCAGCTTATCAGGCATTTGAACTTGATCTTCAGGTGCCTCATATTAGGTTCATTCTATGAGCTTACGAAATTTTAAGTTGCATGGAGTCAAGCAAGATTGTTATTAAATAAAACTCCTAACACATGTGTTGAGTGCTACTCTCTTTCATTTGTTCACTCACTTGCATGTGTATATGTACACACACACACACATACTAAAGTGTTACACTCATACCATCATATGACGGATATCTCAGGAATATACTATTGCCACCATGTGTAATTTGATAAAAGTTGAATTTTAATTTTTATCATTTATGCCATATTTCCTGAGAGGCAAATGTGTTTTGATATTGTTCAAGAAGTTTTACCATTTATGCCATATTTCCTGGAGGCAAATGTGTTTTGATATTGTTGTAGAAGTTGTAGTGATATATTCCTTCCTTCGGAAGAGTTCGCTTTAAATTCTTAAGTTACCTAAAATTCTAATGATTAAATCAAAAAATTTCCTCTGATAATGAACAGCTTACTTGTTAAGCATAATGTATAAATTATTGCTGAGTCTTTTTCTGCTACAGCCAACACCTCTGTCATTTCTTTCTCATTGTCATTGTTCACCTCTTCTCCTGTCTTATTAATTCTTTCTCCTTCACTGTGTGTGTGTGTGTGTGTGTGTGTGTGTGTATTGTTACTTCACTTATTGCCTGCCACAAAGCCAAGTACATTCACTCATCCTGCATCTCCCTGTCTGTCTCTCTCTCTCACTGTCTCTTTTACTCTTTTTTCCCTCTCTCTATATATCAAAAAGGGTGACAAGAGAAATCAATCAACCAACCAGCATTTATATCAGTTTATATTGTGAGATCAAATTCTGCCAAGGTTGACATCGATAAAATAAGTACCAATTGAACACCAAGGTCGATGTAATCAACTTGCCCTTTCCTCTGAACATGGTGACCTTGTGTGCCAAAATTTGAGCCCATTATTAAATGGAGATGCATAAATACATGCACACACATTCACAAAATCATATCGACTGATAATCTTATGAACTTCAGTAGCTGTTTCCACTATAAGATGCAGTGAGCCTCATCAGAGCCTCAAACATGAAGTTCTATACCAGGTTCTATATATATATATAAATTTAATTTGTGGTCCGTGGGAAGAGCCGTTTTAGCGATGCGTCCTGCCCCACTCTTCGAAACGCCTGTGTTAGAATGGGGGCAGCTGATGAAGGAGATGTTCTCTATGTGGCCTGTGTATTTTCTGTACTCGTTTATCATTTTATCTACGCTTTGTTTACAATGTCCTGTACCCAGATATGCATCTATATATACAGGTAGATGTAAGTATGTACATACATGTACGCATATATGCATATACTCATTTATTATTTGTATTATATGTATATATATATATATATATATATATATATATACACACATATATGTTTGTACATGTGTGTCATGTATTTAGCATCCATCAACCAGGTACTTTTTAACACCTGTACCCTCCTCCACCATTGATTGTCAATTCCAATGTTCTCCCATGGACTTTCACTTCTTTTCTTAACTCTCCCTGTATCTTTCTTTTATTCTCTCTCAACTTCTCTCTCTCTCTCTCTCTCTCTCTCTATATATATATATATATATATATATATATAT
This sequence comes from Octopus bimaculoides, assembly GCF_046866305.1. Lineage (NCBI taxonomy): Eukaryota > Metazoa > Mollusca > Cephalopoda > Octopoda > Octopodidae > Octopus > Octopus bimaculoides. Next base: position 41,006,330 of record NC_142937.1, read on the forward strand.
ATATATATATATATCTTTCTCTCTTTCTCTCTCTCTCTCTCTCTCTCTCTCTCTCTCTCTCTCTCTCTCTGATGTAAAGCATGAATGGAGAAATCCATCAACCAACCAAACAGCCAACCAACCAACCAACCAATAAACAAACCGACCAAATTGTATATCAGCTATTATCGTATAGCCACGTGTGTGTGTATCTATATTTGTGCATGTATTTTCATATATATATATATATATATATATATATATATATATATATATATATATATATATACAAACAATATATGAGTATATGCATATATATGTACATGTATGTACATACTTTCATCTACATGTACATATAGATACATATCTGGGTACATGACGTTGCAAAAGAACATGGACAAAATGATAAACAAGGTACAAAAAAACTAGCATGCCAAATACAGAACATATCCTTCATCAGCTGCCACCATTAAAACACTGGTGTTTCGAAGAGTTAGGGCATATATATCATCATCATCATCATCATCGTTTAACGTCCGCTTTCCATGCTAGCATGGGTTGGACGATTTGACTGAGGACTGGTGAAACCGGATGGCAACACCAGGCTCCAGTCTGATTTGGCAGAGTTTCTACAGCTGGATGCCCTTCCTAACGCCAACCACTCAGAGAGTGTAGTGGGTGCTTTTACGTGTCACCCGCACGAAAACGGCCACGCTCGAAATGGTGTCTTTTATGTGCCACCCGCACAAGCCAGTCCAGGGGCACTGGCAACGATCTCGCTCGAAAATCCTACAGGAGCCAGTCAGGCGGTACTGGCAACGGCCACGCTCAAAATGGTGCATCTCATGTGCCACCCGCACAAGAACCAGTCCAGGGGCACTGGCAACGATCTTACTTGGCTTGCCGGGTCTTCTCACGCACAGCCCATTTCCAAAGGTCTCGGTCCGTAGTCATCGCCTCGGTGAGGCCCAATGTACGAAGGTCTTGCCTCACCACCTCAGCCCAGGTCTTCCTGGGCCTACCTCTTCCACGGGTTCCCTCAACTGTTAGGGTGTGGCACTTTTTCACGCAGCTATCCTCCTCCATTCTCACCACATGTCCATACCAGCGCAATCGTCTCTCTTGCACGCCACAACTGATGCTTCTAATGTTCAGCTTTTCTCTCAAGATACTTACACACTGACGGGTATTCACATTGACATTACACATCCAACGGAGCATACTGGCTTCATTCCTTGCGAGCTTACGTATGTCCTCAGCAGTTACAGCCCATGTTTCACTGCCATGTAGCATGGTTGTTCGTACGCATGCGTCATACAGTCTGCCTTTTACTCTGAGTGAGAGTCCCTTTGTCGCCAGCAGGGGTAAGAGCTCTCTAAACTTTGCCCAGGCTATTCTTATTCTAGCAGCTACACTTTCAGCGCACCCACCCCCACTACTAACTTGGTCGCCCAGATAGCGGAAGCTATCGACTACCTCTAGTTTTTCACCCTGGAATGAGATAGAAGTTGTTTCCTGTTTGTTTGCAGTCTTTATTGCACCTGAACATCTGCCACAAACAAAAACTAACTTGCTAGTTAACCTGCCTTTGATGTTGCTGCACCTCTTATGTGTCCATAGCTTGCACCGGGTACATCTTATAGAGTTACTACCTACTCCTTTTCTACATACTGAGCAGGGCCATCTACCTGAAGGGGTTTGTGTTTTATCTACCTTCCTACTTATTAGGATTTTGGTTTTAGCTAGGTTGACTCTAAGGCCCTTCAATTCTAGACCTTGCTTCCACACCTGAAACTTCTCCTCTAGTTCTGATAGTGACTCCGCAATTAGGGCAAGGTCATCAGCATAGAGGAGCTCCCAGGGGCAACCTGTCTTGAACTCCTCTGTGATTGCCTGGAGGACTATGGTAAATAATAGGGGGCTGAGGACGGAACCTTGGTGGACCCCTACCTCTACCCGGAATTCATTGCTGTACTCATTTCCAACCCTCACCTTACTGGCCGCATCTCTGTACATGGCTCGCACAGCTCTCACTAGCCATTCTTCTATCCCAAGTTTCCTCATTGACCACCAGATAAGGGATCGGGGGACCCTGTCAAAGGCTTTCTCCATGTCAACGAAAGCCAGGTACAGAGGTTTATCCTTGGCTAGGTATTTCTCTTGCAACTGTCTCACTAGAAATAAGGCATCAGTAGTGCTTTTACCTGGCACGAACCCAAACTGCATCTCATCTAAATTGATTTGCTCCCTAATTAGTTGGGCTATGACCCTCTCTGTAACTTTCATAACCTGATCTAACAGCTTGATGCCTCTGTAATATATATATATATATATATATATATATATATACGCATGTGTGTGCAAGTGTATTGCATATATATAAACACACACACACACACACAAACACATATATATATTTCGTGTATTTCAGTCCATCATTTACCTCAATCACCTCCATCCCACTCATTCTCCTAGTCCAAACCTCTGTATCACCCCCACTTATTCTCACCTCACTGCCCCCTCCCATCTGACAATGCTTTTGTTTTGCAAGTTACTTGGTGACCCTGTCAGTGCTGGTGCCATGTATAAAGCACTCGTACTGGTGCCACATTAAATGCACCCTGTACACTCTCTAAAGTGGCTGGCATTAGGAAAGGCATCCAGTTGTAGAAACCATACCAAACCAGATAATAGAGCCCGGTGCATCTACTGACTTTACAAGCTCCTGTCAAACAATCTAACCCATGCCAGCATGTAAAAGAGGCATTAAATGATGATATATATATATATATATATATATATATATATATGTGTGTGTGTGTGTGTGTATCTAATCATCATCATCAGCAGCAGCAGTAGCATCATCGTTTAATGTCAGCCTTCCATGCTGGCTTATATATATATATATATATATATATATATGTATGTGTATATATATATATATATATACACATATGTGTGTATGTATTATGGAGGTAGCATATTTACTATATCATTTATATATAATGAATCTACATTCGTAAACGCACAAATACACATGTGCACGTGCACACACACACACACACACACACACCCATTCTATCACATAACAGAAACAATTAAATATAAGTGTTCATAAACAAAAGCATGCAAAAATTGGCATATAGATATATATACATATCAACTTTTTCAATGATGATTGAAAGGAAATAACGGGATGATACTTTAAAAGAATTTACATTTTGAGGACAATGGAAGAAAATTGCAGCATATCTTTTAGGAAAATTCAGAAGAATATGAAAATTCTTTCTGGAGATTGCATGCACCTAGTTATGTACTCCACCCATACATACACACATGCGTGCGTGCGTGCACACACACATATGTACAAGATCCATACCCACACACACACTTTACATATATACACATATTTACACAAAGGAAAAGATATAATTTAATATGTTCTAATTCTTGCATTTAGAGATAATAAAGTATGAATGTTTTTGTATATAAATAGATATACTAGCATAGTATCTATCAAAAGTGACAGATTTTATACGAGTATAATATAAAAAGTTTTATCTGAATACAATATATAAACTGTTTTATTTAAATATATTTAAATTATTCAAATGTGTGTCAGAAAGACAGTAACATAGGCTTTATTGCCATTATAATCATCATCATAATAATAATGATGATGATGATAATAATAATAATAATAATAATAATAATAATAATAATAATAATAATAATAATAATAATAATAATAATAATAATAATAATAATAATAATAGGCACAAGACCGAAGTTTTGGAGGGTGGTGTTAGGGCTACCATTGGCTGGATAGGTTGGTATAATCCTAATCAGATCTTATTCATCATTACTAACTTCCAAGATGTAGTAAAGTGTAAGTATATCTTGCCGGTATGTCTTACATTAGTATATTGTATATAGCTAGATGCCCTTCCTAACACAAACCCCCTTACGGAAAGTATTGAGTGCATCTCATCATGCCTTATCTTCAACAAAGCTAGAGTAAAGGGCTCTATTCATATATAGTGTCTCCACTAACACACACACACACACACACACATATATTGTCATTTCAAATAAATTAATTGTAAAATTAACAATAACAGACAACAAGAGGACATGAACTAGGAATGTATTATTTTGATGCTCAGAAAAAGGAAAGACTTTTTGACGTTTTGAGCATAGCATTTCATCAGAAGGGAGAAAGGGAAAAGTTCAAAGGAAAAGAAATCATCGCAGGAGTGGCTGTGTGGTAAGTAGCTTGCTTACCAACCACATGGCTCTGGGTTCAGTCCCACTGCATGGCACATTGGGCAAGTGTCTTCTACTATAGCCTCGGGCCGACCAAAGCCTTGTGAGTGTATTTGGTAGACGGAAACTGAAAGAAGCCCATCATATATATATATATATGTATGCGTGTGTATGTGTTTGTGTGTCTGTGTTTATCCCCCGCAACATCGCTTGACAACTGATGCTGGCGTGTTTACGTCCCCGTAACTTAGCGGTTTGGCAAAAGAGACCAGTAGAATAAGTACTAGGCTTCCAAAGAATAAGTCCTGGGGTCTATTTGCTCGAGTAAAAGGCGGTGCTCCAGCATGGCCACAGTCAAATGACTGAAACAAGTAAAAGAGTAAAAGAGAGTAAAGAGAGAAAATAAGTGAAAGGTGAATTAGTAAGGTTGAATCTCTCTTTCTAGCATCGTGTATTACATGTTTATATTTGCCATTCATACTCTGTTGAATTTTCTCTCTTTAAAGATATATCTTTCTCACTCATTGTGTTTCTCTGTCTGTTTCTCCTCAGTTATATGTATATGACAGGCATGGCCGTATGGCAAGACGCTTGCTTCCTAACCACATGGTCCTGGCTTCCCAACCATATAGTTCCGAGTTCAGTCCCACTGCATGGCACCTTGGGCTGACCAAAGCCCCATGAGTGCATTTGGTAGACTGAAACTGAAAGAAGCCTGTCAGATATACATATATGTGTGTGTGTGTGTGTGTGTGTGTGTGTGTGTGTCTGTGTTTGTCCCCCCACCATCGCTTAACAACCGATGTTGGTGCATTTATGTCCCCATAACTTAACAGTTCTGCAAAAGAGACCAATAGAATAAATACTAGGCTTACAAAGAATAAGTCCCGGGGTTGATTTGTTCAGCTAAAACCCTTTAAGGTAGTGCTCCAGCATGGCCACAGTAGAATGACCAAAACAAGAAAATGAATAGAAGAATGTATTTATATATACTTATGGGCTAGCTGGTACAAT
>NC_142937.1:41016588-41049088 GCF_046866305.1 Octopus bimaculoides
TATAAAAGTAACTTATATATATATTGTTCCTCTCACTAACTCTAGCCTATTTCAAATCACATCAATGAGTATGTTCTTCTCATTGTCTCCTGTTTGGAACCCACCCATCCCATCTTGTCCAGAGACATTGCAACAAGATAAATACCCTCTGTCAGTCACCATAACTTGAATGTATCGCTTCTCTGGACACTACACATGTAGCAGCTGCCCACAAGATTCTTCGTCATCATTCTAACAATAGCTTGGGTCATCTTTCTAAATTCATTACTTTTACCACTTGTGCACATACTTATAAAATCAAAAACTACACCACAGCCCTGGCCTTCAGAAACAGTTTTTCATACTCTGAATTGTTAAAGCAAGGAATAAACCGTGTCACATTACTTCTTTCTAAAATTCCATCCTTCCCTAAATTTGCCAACATTACTCCTGATGTGCCTATATAAACTTTCCTCTTTATGGTTCTCTTATTGTACACTTTTCCGTCTTTTTGTGTTTTATCCAGTCCCTGTACTTCTAGCCTTTAATGCTGTCATTTTGTACCTGACTTATAGCTGCTTTCTGTTCCCTCGTTTAACCTTTTCTAATGAGCTATAATGCACCTCAACACTATGTACAATAAGTCATTATTATTATACTGTTTTGTTTTACATTATTTCATCCTAGATCCAGCTTCTCTTATTGCCCTGTCATGGCTCTTCAATCTTTACAAGTTACCAAGCAATCTTATTAATGTATTGTCACAATAAATTGCACCTAGTACACTCTGTAAAGTGATTGGTAAATTAGGCTCAGATAATGTAAGATCAAGAAGACCCTTCAGTTTTGCCAAGGCATGACAACCTCTAGTGCTGGTACTGTGACAGAACGCACACAGTACACACTATAAAGGGATTGATGTTAAGAAGAGCATCTAGGATTTAGACATGCGTGTGGGATGTGGTCATGTGAACCATCTAGAAGGGCAGTAATTTCAAATAAGAAGTGACACAGACTGTGACAATCTAGTCCCTGCCAGCACAGAAGATGGACTTCATTACCACAATCACAGTTTTGGGTTGGATTGTAGTGGCTATGGATGATGGTGGTGGTGGGTATATTGTCTTTTAGTCATATGGTAATTAAAATGCTAAGTGTTACATATTGTCAAACAAGTCATTTGTACTTTTGCATCATTTATACAAACACACGAGTCGATGTTGAGTTCTCTTCTAGATTTTAAGCTAAATAATATCACCACGTTTACAATCGCCCCAACACCATCAAAGTGCAGATTGGTGACCAATATCAGCATTCACCACATCAATTCCTCACCATAATATCACTATTAGCACCACTGACATCAATAAATTAAATATTACTAAACACATGAGTATGAAGGACCTAATTTTTATGTTGGATTATTGTTCCTATTACTGGAGTAGGAAACTAAGGTTAACTTCATGCAGTATACTATGTGAGGAATAGAACAGTTTTGTGTCACATTCATACACACTGAAACTAGTGTAGCTACAAGGTGAAAGGTGTACATAGGGATGATGATAACGATGGTGGTGATGAGAAAGAAGAGGAGTAGAGTAGAATGAAGAGGAAGATATCTTTCTTTAAATATAATTTACAATTGCCTGTTCAGATCACATAAGATTACCCAATTACATGAATGACCTACCTATCCATGATGATTTTTCATCTGTTTTTGAGGTTATGCGTCTTTGAGGAGTTGAGTTAACTCTGAGTTCAAGCAAAATGAGTGTGTCTTCATAGGTCGAATTTTGTATACATGATAACTTTATCATCAGTTATATGACTATACGTGTTTATTTATAGATTTTCTACCACAATTTGTAAACTATACTTAATTTGTTATACTCAGTTAGTTCCAATGAGCCAGTCACCAATTCATTGCATTAGTGATGCCATCAGGGTCAAGGGCATGTCTAATTTGATAAAGAACAAATATCACAAGAGACAGCCTTCAAAGAGCATCTAGTTTTTGGTTTCATCACCAGTACACAGCCACACATGTGAACACACATACACAAACTCAATAGGGTTCCATATAGTCTGTCAGCCAAATTCTTCTCATAAGATATTGGTCAACCCAAATCTATCATAGAAAGCTATTACTAAGTACTGAGGAAATCTATGACAATGATGCTGCATGTTTAAAAGTAAGCTATATACATATATATAAGTATATATATATATATATATATATATATATATATATATATATATATAGTTTAAATTTACAGAAAAACAAAAGACGAAGACACGTGTAGGAACAACAAGAAAATGTATTACATTTTGAACCTATACTCTTTGACAGAAAGGAATAAGAAACATCTACTTTTCCATGCTTGCATTGGTGAAACAGGAATTATTGAGGTAGTGTCAAGACAAAGGTCACACAAACAGAAACGTACACATATTTACATGGCATGCTTCTTTTCAATTTCTACATAACCAATTCACCTCCAAATTCACCACTAAAACCACGTAACTGCAGAGCAAACTTCTTTACACAGCCATGCCTACACCTTTATTAAATGCAAATTCAAAGTTGACTTTCATAACGCCTCTTTGTGTGCACTTCGAAGAGAAGTTTCCAGAAGATGGAGTGCAAGAATGGTCAGCTTTTATTTTCTTCAGTTGTGACTTTGTGTGTGTGTGTGTGTGTGTGTGTGTGTGTGTGTTACATCACATAATATTTTGGAGATTATTTACAAAATACTACTTAGCCAATGGTACAGAGAAGATGCAACTAAAGATGTCGATTGTATCACATTTCACTGGAAGATAATAAACACGTGATTAGCTGCAGCCTCACCACCCCCCTGCCACCTCATCCCCACTTCAAATGTTGCTAAGACCTTACCTGCCAATGTAGCATGATGTAGTTGCTAAAATATACAATGACATCAAACATAAAAAAACATATATCTGATGTTGGCGACATATATTCATTTCAACACAGGGAATCTTCCACCAAATGCAAACATAACAGGCCTAGTGAAGTTTGGTTAAGATAGACGAGAAAAAAATATGCATGATCATAGGAAGTCAGTTGCCCTGCCAATGTGAGCATTTCTTTTAGAATTTGTGAGAAGGAGAATATTTATAGGCAATTGCATTTTAAGCCTATTCTCTACTCAGGTTCCATATATTTATTTGCATAAATCATTAGTTAGGCTTGGTTATGCTAATAACTTGCCTAAGTGACAATCTTGACAAACAGTGATTTAAAGGTAAAGAAAATGGCCAGTGTACAAGCTCATTGCAAATACAATTTGTAAGTAGAATGGTAAAAATATACAAGAGATTTTCTAAAGTTCAACATGGTTATCTAAATTTCAATGACAGAACTTTGTTAGAAACCACCTCTTTCTGTTGAGCCAGAATTCACAGAATTAAAAATAAAACCTAATGTATATATGGATATATGTGTATATATGTATTTATACATGCATGTGTGTGTGTGTGTATATATATATATACATACATACATATGTACATATATGTATGGATATATGCATATATTCATATATTATTTATCTTATTATTATATATATATATATATATATATATATATACACAATATATATATACACCTTTATGAGCGTACCGTGTGACTGGCCCTCGTGCCGGTGGCATGTAAAAGCACCCACTACACTCTCAGAGTGGTTGGCGTTAGGAAGGGCATCCAGCAGTAGAAACTCTTCCAGATCAGATTGGAGCCTGGTGCAACCTTCTGGCTTGCCAGTCCTCAGTCAAATCGTCCAACCCATGCTAGCATGGAAAGCGGATGTTAAACGATGCTTGCTGCTGCTGATGATGATATATATATATATTTATATATATGCATGTATATATATATATATATATATATATATATATATATATATATATATATATATATATATATATATATATATATATATGTACATGCACATATTTACACATATTTATAGAAGTTATAACATACATATGCCAAAAAAAACACACATTAGCTTCCTATTTCTTTCTTGTTAATCCGACAGTGTATTGTTTAAAAACCTACATATACATTTAGTGAAAAACTGTAATAATAGCTAATATCAAACTTTATGATCAGAAATATATCAGCCACATCCCATCTCATAGTTACATGCAGCCATCACATATTCTTTCTTACATTAGTGAATAATCTCAGACTCTAGAAACTAAATTATCACCAGGCTTATCAGCTTCACCCTCATTATCTTCAATGGTCATCATTATAAGCAGTTTTTCTATCCATTGTTTTTTAGTCTCCTCCCATACTACTATGGGTCAAACAGTCAGATATTGGTTAGATGGACAGCAAGATTTTCAAACCTCCTGTTGCTAACATGGTACCATTTGTGTTGCTAAGCAGTATTACTAATGAGCTAATTAGCTATCAAACTGACAGAAAAACCTAACGAACAACAATGACAGGAATAAATCCAATGAAGGATAAAAATTCTCTTATTGATTTTTTTTGTAAGACAGTGTGTGTGTGTGTGTGTGTATGTGTGTCTGCATGTATCCTAGAGTCAAACATGTTCAGTTTCTTGTTTTTCTCTATAATATTGTAAAGCTGTGTTACAGTGTCACTAAATAAATGATGATGGGGATGATGGTGCATGGGAAATAGATGGAGTCATTTACTTGCTAAAGTAGCCATCTTTCTTGCTAGTTTTCTTTCTACTTAACTATCTACCTGTATGTCTGCTTGCCTACATAAATTGTTGCTTACTTCAACTATATATATATATATATATGTGTGTGTGTGTGTGTGTGTGTGTGTGTGTGTGTGTGTTTATAACTCAGACTCTGCCAGTAATCATGACAAGAGTTCCAGTTGACCTGATCAACAGAACAGCCTACTCATGAAATTAATGTGCAAGTGGCTGAGTACTCTACAGACACACGTACCCTCAATGTATTTCTCAGGTAGATTCAGTGTGACACAGAATGTGACAAGGCTGGTCCTTTGAATTACAGGCGCAACTCATTTTTGCCTACCAATTGGACTGCAACAATATGAAATAAAGTGTCTTGCTCAAAAACACAACTTTCCACCAGGAATTGAACTAATGACCTTATGATTGTGAGCTGAATACCCTAACCACTAAGCCATGTCCCTGTAACTTAGTGATTCAGCAGAATAAGTACCAGATTAAAAAACAAAATATAACACGGGTTGATACATTTGATTAAAATTATTCAAGGTGGTGTCGCAGCATGGCCACAGTCTAATGACTTAATCAAATAAAAGATAAAAGATTTATGCATTTATATATATGTTTTTTTTACTTGTTTCAGTCATTTGACTGCGGCCATGCTCGGGCCCCGCCTTTAGTCGAGCAAATCGCCCCCAGGACTTATTTAACTACGTTAAAGGTACACGTGTTCGTGGAGTGTTCAGCCACTTACATGTTAACTTCATGAGCAGGCTGTTCTACTGATCAGATCAACTGGAACCCTCATCGTTGTAACTGACAGAGTGCCACGATCATCACTGTTTTCAATTTTGTTCCAATTGTTTTCAAATTTGGTATATAGATTAAGTTTTGCATATTAATTATGAAAATGAAATTCATTTTTCCTATAAATTCATAATTAAAAAGTTATTAGGCTTTAAAATTTGCAAACTTTGGGTATTTTAACCAATCAGAAGTGAGTATTTTACACGAGCAAGTTTTGTTAGCATATTAAGCAAAGAAGCACCACGTGTTCCAAAGCTGATTGTGAAGAACTCTAGTAACCAAAGATGCTGCTCATATGCACAAGGAGTGTAATCACCGAATTGAGTGTAATCACCGAATTGAGTGTAATCAAAAAATTGAGAGTAGTTGGGCATCTTTAAAACATGGAACAAACGCCAGTGTGAGACACACCATTCCATGGTTGACTCTTATCTTTGTGAATTTATGTGGAGGAGATATAAGAAAGATGATTTATTTTATAAAATCCTAGAGTGTATTGTAAACTTTGGTTCTTGAGTTCTTTAAGTAATAAATGACTGTTTTAAGCAATGTTTTGACTGTTATTTCTAGCAACTCCTGTTGGTTTTCTCATAGCTTTTAAATATTTAATTTGCTCACGAATCTTTTAATGTTTTACACTGTTTACTAGTTTAATGTTTTGACATGCTGGTTCCCCTCCTCCTTTCTCCTTTCTCTGTGACAGATGATAGAAGAGGCAGCGAATATGCTCTTTTCTGGTTGGCTGAAAATTCTGGAAATTATCAAATGTTGAACCCCTGCAACATTTTCGCCAAAATTTTCTGGAATAAATGAATAATGACAAATTCAGATTCAGCGTCAAAAATTACATCTGTGTGGTACATTAAAGAATTTTTTTTTAAGATTTCGACATGCAGTGATGATAATCACAAAGATCCAGCACAAGTCCTGAAATTTTGGCATAGGAGGCTAGTTGATTCCCTCATCCCCATCGTTCAACTGGTACTTACTTCATGGACCCTGAAAAAATGACCTTGGCAGAATTCAAACTCAGAACATTAAGCTGGAAGAAATGTCACTAAGCATTTTACCTGATGTGCTAATGAATCTACCAACTTGTCACCTTATATGGCTCTTATACCCAATTTTTCTCTTAAATCATTTACACTGTTGTTCGTACATGCAACATGCTGGTTTCATTTCTTTCTAGCCTTTGCATGTCCTTTGTAGTTACAGTCCATGTTCCACTGCCTGTAGCATAGCTGTTCGTACACAAGCTTCATACAATCTGCCCTTCACTTTGAGGGAGAGGCACTTTGGTGGTAGCTTTTTGAACTTTGCCCAGCTCATTCTTATTCTAGCAGCTATGCTTTCAGAGCATCCTCCTCCACTGCTAACTTGGTTACCTATGTAGTGGAAGCTATCAACTACTTCTGAGGATCCCCCTGAACGTTTGAAGAAATCTATATTCTGTACATTATTAGTGCTGATTGAACCTGTACATTTGACATACAGAAAGACTACTTTCTCTGTTAACCTTTCTGTGATATCACTACATCTCTTATGTGCCCATAGTTTGCACTTGGCATACAATATGGAATTTCTTCCTACACCTTTTCTCCATATTGAGCAGGACCATCTCACTGAAGGGATTAGTACCTAACCTGTTCCTAATTACTAGGACTTTGGTCTTTGCTAAATTAATTCTAAGGCCCTTTGATTTTAAACTTTACTGCAATACCTGAAATTTCTTCTCCATTACTGATAGGGATTCAGCTAAAAGGACAAAGTCATCAGCATAGAGAAGCTGTGAAGGTCAGACAGTCAGTCTTAAATTCCTTTGTTATAGCCTGGTGGTCTATGATAAACAAGAGTGGGTGGAGAACTGATCCTTGGTGAACACCTACTGGAACACTAAATTCATTGTTATACTCATAGCTGACTTTCACCTTACTGACAGCATCTCTGTACATGGCTTGTATAGCTCGCATCGACCACTAATTTATTCCTAGCTTCTGCACCAACCACTTGAAAAGAGAGCAGGGACCTAGTCAAAAGGATTTCTCATGTCCTCCATCATACTCTTGTTCCTTTCACCTACCAATCATATTCTCTCCTTTTCTTCTCCTTGGACACTTGACCAAATATACATACCCAGATTATTGAGTACTCTCTACACTAGCACTGTTACCTCTCTCACCCACTCATTTCAGGCCTTCTTGCTGTCATCATCTTTTCTCTTCTATTCCCCTTTGCAGTTCGTATATCAATAGATAACGGAGTACTTTTTACATTCACGGTCTACAAAGTTCCCCCAAACCCCTTTAAACCTGTCATGCCAAAGACTTAACAACCCTAGTGTTGGTGGCCTAAGAAAACACATCACCTGAATTGGTTCAGTATTTCTAGAAGCTTGGACTGGTTGTATGCCATTGTCTCACATTTATTCCACACACACACACACACACACACACACACACATATGCATGCATACATATACATACATCCACAGGAAGGAGATGAGAGCAGAGATGGCTAGATAGAGAGGTGGTGGTAGTAATGGTGTCAGCCATTATCTATAACACAGAATCATCAATCACAGTGTGTTTGTTGATTATAGTTTATTATGATATTGTGTTACTGATTTTGTATCTTGGTGGAGATAGCAATGGTAGTAATACAGAAGGTGGTAAGGAGTGTATATAGTGGTGTAGTATATCTTTTTGTATTGATTTGTAGAAAACAAGTGGTGCATCACTAGTGTAGGGTTCATCTTATAATAGTGTCGGTATATGTGTAGTGTTAGTCCTAGACTAGTATTGATAGTAATCTAGATTTAGTGCGGGTGTAGTGTTTATCTAAGAATGATATTGAGAGATTTGTAGATTTGATGAGAGTCTAAGTGCTGGTGTTGAGGTAACTGTAAATTTGGTATGAGTCCAGTATTGTGTGGCGCATGTATAAAGTTGTAGTGAATGTAATTTTGATGTGTACATAGTACCAGTATTTGTGTAGAGTTAGTGTATATTTTGCATTGGAGTGGATGCTATTTTACTCAGAGTATGACATATTGATGATGTACACAAAGATGTGAGTATCTGTTAATGTGAAATTGCATGCGTATATAGTGGATATATATATATATATATATATATATATATATATATATATATATATAATATACATGATAACATAAATGTAGATGTATGTGTGAATGTGCACATATGTACCAGTAAATAGCATAGCTTTTATATGTATACAGATTGGAGCCTGGTGTAGCCATCTGGCTCGCCAGTCATCAGTCAAACCGTCCAACCCATGCCAGCATGGAAAGGGAATGTTAAATAACGACGATGATGATGATGATGATGATGATGATGATGAATTGTTATGTCTGGAGAAGCAAATCAGTTTGTTTAGGTAAAGACTTGTGTATGTTTGTTATACAGTATGTATACACAATTGTGCATATATATGTATATACAATTGTGCATATATATGTATGTGTTTATGTGATTAGGCATTAATGTAAATCTATTTTTATTCAAATGTGTTTTTTTTTTATGTATGCTAAGTATTTGTCTCAGGGTGTGTGTGTATATACACACATATACTCATACACACATGCATATATATATATATATATATGTGTCTGTGTGTGCATCTGTGTGTGTGTGTCTGTCTGTTCATTGATCCATGAAAAATTCTAAGTCCATGCATAATTGATGGTTTGTTAAGCATTGATGGGATTAAATTCACCCAGAGTTCAACAGAAAACAACTAAGTACTAATTTCTATGCAACAGTCACGTGACCTACACAACCGACCCGTCTCTACCAAGCTATGGATGAACTCATCAAAGTCACTTATCAAAATTGCAAACCTCACAATACAGACATAGAAAATGGTGACACATGAGACAAATAAATGTAGTGGAGGTGTGCAGTCTGATATGTAGGCGGTGTGGGGTGGAAATTAATATTTTAATGGGTCCAGTTTTTTTAATGAATGAAGTGAGGTGTTTTAAGATCTCTGCCTGCATGTGAAGCTTTGAAAGAGAGTTTGTGTGTGTATGTGTAGGTGTGTGAGCGTGTGTGTGTGTGTGTGTGTATGTTTTATATTTACACACACACATACACACACGTGCATATACATACATACAAATATACATATATATATATATATATATTTCACTTATTGGTTATGCTGACAAGAGTTCAGAAAAGATCCAGTACTAGCACTTGTAAGAAACGCTGGCTTGAAAAGTATGGTGATGGTTCTCTGCTCTAACCCTGGTGGTCTAGAAATGTCACATCCAATAGGTTTCATGAAAACCTGGAATGAAAAAAACCATAAGAAGAAGTTTAGGAGGGAAATTCATCTATAGTTATAAGCCATGCATAAGGGCCAGAGTCTCTTCACAGTGTAATAGTAACTACCCTACAGAGTGGTGTTGGGGCTTGTATGAAAGCAGAAAGAGGTTGATGTGTGTGTAGAGGAAAGGGGACAGAAAGTAGGGATGGAGTAAATGCCCCATCTTAAAACCATATGTGCTTATGTATGTGGGTCTCTAATAAGTTAGATGTGACAAACCTTGTGCTGAACTGTCAGACTGTACTGGGTGGAAGTACTGATGGCAGAAGCATTAACATTGATAATCATGGTGCAGTCCACCAGTATCCTAGTACAAACTTTCTTTCATGTAGGCAAGATTGGAAAATCTCGCCTTTGCTGTTTAGGTAGGTATCCAGGTGAAGAGAGTTTTTTAACCTAGTTCTTTTCTTCTCCAGGCACAGCCTACTCCTTCTACTGTTATTGAAGTAAGTTTTACATCTTTCCAGTCCCCTCTTTCCATGACATTTTGTTTCAATCACCATAGGGCTACAGCATTTAACTGTTTCTGGATCTTAAAGAAGGACTTGTGGTTGTTAAATCGGGTCCTGAAGGAACCTTCTGTCATGACCACATATTTCTGTACAACGTTCCACCCATATACGGCAGACTCTGTGGTGCACTGGCCATTAAGTAGACATGTGGTGCACTTGCCATGAAGTGGACATCTGATATTACTTCTATCAAC
Source organism: Octopus bimaculoides (assembly GCF_046866305.1). Lineage (NCBI taxonomy): Eukaryota > Metazoa > Mollusca > Cephalopoda > Octopoda > Octopodidae > Octopus > Octopus bimaculoides. The sequence goes on from NC_142937.1 coordinate 41,027,140, forward strand.
ATATTCAACACATCTGTAGAACAGTGCTTTTATTACACACTGGACTGTTAAAAGCATAGTGGAAAACAATTCAGTTTCTGATATGGAAATTAACTTTTCAAGAGAATTCAAATAAGGTTTTATAAAACTGAATATATCTTCATAAGAACAACTCTAGATTATTCATAGCAACTTTTATCTAGTCTATCTTGCTAGGTGGGTGTATGTGCATGTTTGTATGTATGTTTTATATATATATATATTTTATATATGTGTATATATATATATATATATATATATATATATATATATATATATATATATATATATATAACCTACATGTGTGAGTGTGTGTATGTGCACATGTGAATATATTTAAGAGAAAGCATGGCTGAGTTGTTAAGAAGTTTGCTTCACAATTGTCAGTTGTTGGGTTTGATCCCAATAAGTGGCATTTAGTGAAAGTGTCTTTTACTATAGCCTCAGATTAACCATGCATTGTGAATGTCATTGTGTTGGCATAAACTATATAGCAGCCCAAAACACATGCATGCACACACACACACACACACACACACACACACACACACACACACACACACACACACACACACACACAAAGTTAGCTAAGGGAAATAAGGGCATGAACTTAGAAACTTGAGATAGATGGTGATGTACTGGAGGATGTATTTTTATCTTTTATTTTTCACTTGTTTCAGTCACTGGACTGTGACATTCCTGGGGCACAGGAACGTCTTGAAGGGTTTAGTCAAACAAATCAACCCCAGTACTTATTTTTAAAGTCTGGTACTAATTCTATTGATCTGTTTTGTTGAACTACTAAGTTACAGGGATGTAAAGAAACTAACAAGCAGTGGAAGTGGAGGAACAGAGGCACACATATATACATGATGGTTTCTACACAGGCTCTGTATGCCAAATTCATTCATGTGGCATATGTTGACCCAGGGCTATAGCGGAAGACATTTGCCCAAGGTACTGCACTGTAGGAACTGAACCCAAAATGACATGGTTGTAAAGTGAGCTTCTTCGCCAAATAATTATGTACGTAGTAAAATTTTCAAGGGACTCATGTTTACTTCTTTTAGTTAAAGAAAGAAAAGAAAATCCTGGTGGCACTTGGAGAAATAATGTTTTTACATTTTAGCTATCAGCTTTATTGGTTTGGGTCAAATTTCATTATTAGATCAATATTCCAGCTTTTGTCTCTTAACCTTATTATGGAACATGTTTTCAAAGAACTTAAACATGTGGTCCTTAATGTTGAGAATGGGGATGTTTACGGCTATATTAAACAACACATATCAAGCTGCTATGTTGAAGTTCTCAATGACATTTTTACTGATAGGGTGGTGGTAAAATCTGGACAAGGACAGTGTTAAAAAGAATTTGACAGAAATATTTCTAAAAAAGAAATTAAAAATAATTGTCAGTAATTAACCGAGTTTTTGTTTTATTGTATTTACCAACTTAATTTGATTGTAATAACTAACTGTGCTTTGATGTATGTATGTGTGTCTTGCTATGAATTTATATGTGCCTATATATGTATGAGTGTTTGTGCATGTTGCATCGTAGTGAGTAGATTCAGGGAAAAAATAAGCCATAATAGTTTTGAACAATGTACAAACATAGGTGAGAGCACTTGTACACACACACACACACACACACACACACACACACACACACACACACACACACACACATATAGTGCTCCAAACAACTGTATGTATATAAATGCCATTTGAAATCTTTTACAAACACAAAGTACAAATTTAGAAATATATATATGACAAACTAAATTTCAACATAAACTTTAAAGATGTTAGGTTTTAATGTTGGTTCTTAGACAGCCACAAAAGATTCTATAGAGGAACTTTATAACAATAATAAACAATAATAAAACTATTTCAGGACTTGGTATAGGTCTCACCAAAGCTTCGGCTTCTTTGTAAAAGTTTATAAGACTGAGTGATGAGGTATTGAATTATCAACTGTATGGTTGTCATATCTGTTATAGGAATTCCGTGGAGGCGCAATGGCCCAGTGGTTAGGGCAGCGGACTCGCGGTCATAAGATCGCAGTTTCGATTCCCAGACCGAGCGTTGTGAGTGTTTATTGAGTGAAAACACCTAAAAGCTCCATGAGGCTCCGGTAGGGGTGGGTGGGTGTTGAACCCTGCTGTACTCTTTCACCACAACTTTCTCTCACTCTTACTTCCTGTTTCTGTTGTGCCTGTATTTCAAAGGGTCAGCCTTGTCACACTGTGTCACGCTGAATATCCCCGAGAACTACGTTAAGGGTACACGTGTCTGTGGAGTGCTCAGCCACTTGCATGTTAATTTCACGAGCAGGCTGTTCCGTTGATCGGATCAACTGGAACCCTTGACGTCGTAAGCGACAGAGTGCCAGCAACAACATATAGGAATTTCATCTCATCACCAGCCAGATGTTATTCTACATACTTCATACCCTTAAAAGGAATAGGTAAATATCAGGTTTTAAGGGTTCAATACAGTGGTGATATTTATTTCAAATTAAATTTAATGCTCTGGAAACAATTGCTAAGGACCAACTATAATGGACATTTGTGAAATGATTAACTATTTAACGATGCAAGTCATTGTAATTGATAACCCCAGTTGATGAGACAAAAAGAAACAGTACAAAAAGGCCAAGCAGAAAGGAATGGAAAGGTCTGATCTCTCAGCATATACTCTACTGACCTGCAGGATTTGAAGCTGCCTTGTGTGCAGTAATAAAGTGTATTGGTGTTATTCAGCCAGTAAAGGACATAGAGAGGAGATAGATAAAGAAGGTAGATGTAATTGAGTGTAGGCATTTATGTACATATCTCAATGAATAATGTGTGTGTACACAAGTTTATGAGCACATGTGATATATATATATGCATACATTTACGTGTCTGACTGTATGTATGAGTGCATGTATCAGAGAGGATGCATTTACGTGTTCCTAGGTGTTTATATAATGTATATGCATGAGAGTACATGACTATCGGAAGGTGTATGCATTTGATTGTAAGAATGTGGTGCTCCAGCATGGCCACAGTCAAATGACTGAAACAAGTAAAAGAGTAAAAGAGTAATAAGTGTGTGCGTATGTATGTGTTTGTGTGTGTGTGCGTTTGTTTGTATATAAATATATGTATGTATGTACGCGCACACACACACACACACACACACACACACACACACAGGTGTGTGTGTATGTGAATGTGCGCAGGTGTATATGCGTCTGTCTGTTGCTTAGCAACTGAGCTCTATGGAAATGGTAAATAAATAATATACAGCTTACAGAATCAAATTACCAGTGAGATACAGTAACTGGATGGAGGTTGTTAGGAGGTGGAGGTGAACGTATATGTATTGTATAGGTGTGTGTGTATGTGTATGGGGGTGCAGTACATGGCTGAATGGGTATGCTTTTAGTCACCTGTATATATATTTGAATATGTATAAGTGTTGTTAAGTTCCATCATCTGTATGTGAGAATCATAATCTATGCATGCAAATGTGTGCATTTACAGAGTATTTTGTAGTTACACGCATGATTGTGTATGCATGTATCTGTGATTGTAGAGTGTTGGCTATATGTTTTCTGACCACCTATGTATATGTGTGTGTAGATATAAGCATCAGCATTCACTATTGTGATTATTTATACATTTATGCAAGTGTGTGAAAGAGTGTATATATATATATATATATATATATATATATATATATATATATATATATATATATATATATATATATATATATATATATATATATATGTGTGTGTGTGTGTGTGTGTGCATGCATGTGGCATGTGCACATGTATGCGTGTGTATGTGTGTGCACATGTTAAGGTACACTGCATTGTAGATAACAGTGACGATCAATATATAAGAAACAAGTGCTTTCAGTGCATATAATGCTCAAAATCTCAAATCGTCCCATAGAGCAGAAGATAATATACCAGTTTAGCATACTACCTTTGGAATTCCTATACAAACAGAATATGTATGATGATAATCTTATTACAGAATCTCATATATGTAGTATAGTGAACTAAAAAGCTTCAATAAACTTATATTACTCTTGTAATTAGAAGGTAAAAACTATACCATCAGTTGTGTTTAAACTTAAAAACAACAAGGAAGATGTGTAATTCAAATAAAATCAAATATTTCAAATTTTTGGAAAATAAAGACAATATAGTTAGGAATAGATTTTGTCTTTAAAGTCAACTGGTGAAAATAAGGGACATGTTTCTGTCTTATTAGGTTTCTTCTGTGCAAAATGCTCATGTTAGTTAGCAACATTTAGTGATTAGTACAGATAGAAACAGAGGGAAAAACAGCAAAGCTAAATATAAAAAATAATGATAATATGGCTGATGGAAAATGCCTCAAGGGATGATTCAGCATGCTCTATAAATATATATCTATTAGTATCTTATATGTGTAATATACTAAGTTGAAAATGTTTGATGAACTAAGATCATCCTTGTAATAAGACAAAAATTGCACTCTGGGGTGGTGTACCAACAAGAAACATGTTCTGTAAAACTAAATTTGTGAGAGTATACAATAGAGGCAAGCATAGCTGTAGGTATATGCACGGGTGCATGGCTAAGAAACTTGCTTCTTAATGATGTGATTTTAGGCTCAGTCCACTGTGAGGCATCTTGGGGCAAGTGTCTTCCACAATAGCCCTAGGCCAACCAAAGACTTGTAAGTGGATTTGATACATAGAAACTGACATGTGTGCGTGTGTGTGTGTGTGTGTACTCTTGTTTTGACATCATGTGATGGTTATGAAGGCTCATGACTCAGTGGTTAGAGCATCAGGCTCACAGTCATGAGGTAGTGAGTTTGATTCCTAGACTGCACAGTATGTTGTGTTCTTGAGCAAGATAATTTACTTCATGTTGCTCCAGTTCACTCAGCTGTAGAAAGGAGTTGTAACATCAATGGCCCCGAAGCTGTATTGTCTTTTGCCTTTCCCTTGGATAACATCAGTAGCATGGAGAGGGGAGACTGGTATGCATGGGCAACTGTTGGTCTTCCATAAAAATAACCTTGCTTGGACTTGTGCCTCGAGGAGAACTTTTTAGGTGAAATCCCATGGTCATTCATGACCGAAAGGGGTCTTTTTTTTTATGGTTATAAATGAGCATCGCTATCATACAAGTGATGTTTGTTTCTAGTTTTCCATGAAAAAATGTCTGGCCATGGGGAAATATGACCTTGTTCGAAAAAACTGAAGGTTGCTGACAGGAAGGACATCAAACTGTTGAAAATTTGCCTAAACAAATTTTGTCAACTCTTTGTTAGCATAGAAGAGTGAATGTTAAAATTAGGATGATGATATAGTGAGTCAACTGTACAGTTGAGTACCTACAATAACAACAATTGATAAATCTAAAAAACAATTTACCATACTTATGAAGATTAATGAACAATGTAGAATTTCTAAAATCACAAATTTGTGAACATTGGAGAACGTTTATAAGAATTCATATATTCTGGACTGCTTATAGCAGCTAATTGACAAATAATAACCCAAACATACACATACCCCCAAAAAATATGCATCCATATAGGCATAGGAGTGGCTGTGTGGTAAGTAGCTTGCTTATGAACCACATAGCTCTGGGTTCAGTCCCACTGCGTGGCATCTTGGGCAAGTGTCTTCTACTATAGCCTCGGGCCGACCAAAGCCTTGTGAGTGGATTTGGTAGACGGAAACTGAAAGAAGCCTGTCGTATATATGTATATATATGTATGTGTGTGTATATGTTTGTGTGTCTGTTTGTCCCCCCAACATCGCTTGACAACCGATGCTGGTGTGTTTATGTCCCAGTACCTTAGCGGTTCAGCAAAAGAGATCGATAGAATAAGTACTAGGCTTCCAAAGAATAAGTCCTGGGGTCAATTTGTTCGACTAAAGGCAGTGCTCCAGCATGGCCACAATGAAATGACTGAAACAAAAGAGTAAAAGAGTAAAGTAAATATATTATATTCTTTCTTTGCCATGGTGTTGGACATTTTAAAAAAGCTTAAACCATCTTAATTAAGCATAACAATTTGTCCATCAGCTTTCAATCACCACAACTGGTTTGATCCCTATGAGAAACACTGACCTGCAGTAAAATTCAGCCTGAATTTACTGTGAAAAAATCTAAAAAATATCTCTTCTACTCACTGACTTCTGCTTAGTATTCATTTACTTAGTCTAAATATAAGAAATATTACCATATCTGGTATGATGCAACTGACTTTAAATTCACATTAGACCTCAAGTATACATAAGATTGAGTTTAGATGCACACATGCACTTATTGGTTTAAAGTTTATGTTAAACTGACAGGAGTCCAAATCATTACAACAACGAGTCTAATTATAAGTGGGTTGATCAACATATGTCCAGTTATTACTGTTGGTAATAACTGGATATTGACATAATGAGAGTGATCATTAGATTAATATTGGTAATAACTGAAAAGAACTTATGTTTCAATCTGAAGTGAATGACATCTATATATTTCAAATAACTAATCTGGGTGTCTGTGAATGACTATAGTATGTCTCATATTATTGCTAATAATTGCAGAGTATGACATGTGATATGAAAATATACTTTGTTTAAATATCAGTAATAATATAACCTTATTATTATATCATATTACAAGGATGGAGCAGGGTTTAAATATTGGTTATAGCTGTATACTTCATCTGAGACAGATTGTGTAAATTCCACAGTTCATCAAAAACTGACCATGTCCTAAATTCATGACTTCATATATATACTCATACCCAAATGTGGCTTTAGGTACATGGTTTTAGGCACAGAAGTGGCTGCATGATTAAGAAGTTTGCTTTTCCACCACATGGTTTTGGGTTCAGTCTCAAGGCATGACACAATGGGCAGGTATCTTCTATTACAGGCTGGGGATGAATAAATTTTTGTATGTAATATATGTGTGTGTGTGTGTGTGTGTGTGTGTGTGTGTGTGTGTGTGTGTGTGTGTGTGTGCATGCATGCGCAAGAGTGTGTGTTATTTCTTTAATACCCATAAGGGGCTACACACAGAGGGGACAAACAAGGACAGATAAATGGATAAAGTCGATTATATCGACCCCAGTGTGTAACTAGCACTTATTTAATTGACCTCGAAAGAATGAAAGGCAAAGTCGACCTCAGCGGAATTTGAACTCAGAACGTAGCGGCAGACGAAATACTGCTAAGCATTTCGACCGGCGTGCTAACATTTCTACCAGATCACCCCCTTAGTGTGTGTGTGTGGTGTGTGTGTGTGTGTGTGTGTGTGTGTGTGTGTGTGTGTGTGTGTGTGTGTGTGACTGAGTATGTGTATATTTGTGTCTCCATTTCTTGAAATGGCATGAATGTTGTAAGTAAATGTTATTTCTTTCCAATATTCTGCGAAAAATTGTCTAGCTATGAGAAAATATTACCTCACTTGGAAACAGATGAGTGTTGGGAACAGGAACTGCATCTAGCTGTAGAAAATCTGCTTAAATAAACTTCATTAGACCCAGACAAGCATGGAAAAGTGGACATTAAAACAATTGTGATGGAAAATCAGTGATATACACACATATTATATCTTGCATTACTGAGTTTTGCCTGTGGCGACAATGGTTCTCAAGCATATGTTGTAACTTGCCATCCCAACCTTATGGCTCTGGATTCAGTCCCACTGCATGGAACCTTGTACAAGTGTCTTCTACTATAATCTCAAACTGACCAAAGCCTTGTGAGAGTTTGGTAGACAGTAAATGAAAGAAGCCCATCGTATATATATATATATATATATATATATATATATATATATATATATATATATATATATATATATATATATATATATATGTATATGTATGTATGCATGTATATATATATGTTTGTATGTGTCTTCATGTCTGTTTGTCTCCTGCCATCTCTTGACAACTGGTGTTGGTGTGTTTACATCCCTGTAACTTAGCAATTCAGCTAAAGAGACCAATAGAATAAGTACCAGGTTTCAAAATAAAAACTGGGGTCAATTATTTCAACTAAAAAAAAAAAATTCCTCAAGGTGGTGCCCCAGCATGGCAGCAGTCTGATGATTGAAACAAGTAAAAGGATAAAAGAATGTGTATGTGAGTGTGTGTGTGTGTGTGTGTGTGTGTGTGTGTGTGTGTAAATGTGTGTGTTTCTTTCACTGTGCAGAACAGGAGATAAAATATATAAATTAAAAATCTTTACACACACACACACACACACACACACACATTATTAATTTATATTTCTTGTTAACATAATTCTTTTATCATGGAGTTCAGTGGTAGAATGAATGAAGAGGGCATTGAATTCTACTCCTTGAAAGAACAAAAGTTTTTCAATGGACTTTGTTACCTGTATCATTCACATATGAACAGAAGTAAAGAAACAATGGGTGATAATCCCTGTAAAATTTATCCACATTGCTTGGCATAAATCATGGTATAACTTCTAATATATGTGTGAAACACTGTCAGTTTTGACAGGATAAGCATACAGTGGTTTAATGAAAGAGTAGCTGGAGAAACTTTCTATAATTACAAAAAGTAGTGCATATCATTTTAAACTCAAATTCTCTTTGGATCCAATCCTTTAAACTATTTTTAATAAAAATTTCGTTGTTCTTCTCCAGAAGTTTTTATCAAATATATGGAATGCATCTTATGTCAATACATTCATTAAGTACCAATTGATATAGGTTGTTGGTTGTTGTTGGCACTCCGTCGCTTACGACGTCGAGGGTTCCAGTTGATCCAATCAACGGAACAGCCTGCTCGTGAAATTAACGTGCAACTGGCTGAGCACTCCACAGACACGTGTACCCTTAACGTAGTTCTTGGGGATATTCAGCGTGACACAGTGTGACAAGGCTGGCCCTTTGAATTACAGGCACAACAGAAACAGGAAGTAAGAATGAGAGAAAGTTGTGGTGGAAGAGTACAGCAGGGTTCGCCACCATCCCCTGCCGGAGCCTCGTGGAGCTTTAGGTGTTTTCGCTCAATAAACACTCACAACGCCCGGTCTCGGAATCGAAACCGCGATCCTATGACCGCGAGTCTGCTGTCCCAACCACTGGGCCATTGCGCCTCTACCATTTGATATATCATCATCATCATCATCATCATCATTTGATATATCATCATCATCATCATCATCATCATCATTATTTTAACATCCACTTTTCTATGACTTAATAAGAGTTTATTGAAGCAGATTTTCTACAACAGCATGCCCTTCCTGTTGCCAACCCTCACCACCTTGTAAGCAAGATAATATATTCCCATGGCCAGACATGTTTCTGCAGGATATTGGAAATGAACGACATTGCTTCTAAGACAGTGATGCTCATTTTCAACTGTTATGAAATATGAAGACAAGGAGATACAAACATACACACACACACCCACACTCACATGGCATAAACACACATGTGTATGAGTCGGTGTGTGTACATATAATAGGATACAGCAACTACAGCATAGAAGGGCCATTTAACCGCACAATGTAAATTGACTTTAAATTGAAATTTATTTCATAAGGTGAAAAAATTTTCGTTGCATAACTGTGTGGAGCTATGTCAATGACCATGCTGTGACCAGGTGTGTGATGAAAAATCTGGCACCTCATGCAGTAAATTTAGATTGAATTTAACAGCTTTGTATGTTATTAAATAAATGGGTCTTCTGTGATGTAACTACTTCACTTTCAATACAGTTTCAGATCAAGTCACTTGCTAGACGAGTACAAGGGATGAGTTTATATATATATAAATTTATATGTATATAAATTAATGTATAAGTATAGGTGTGTTTGTGTATATAGGTTTGTATATGTGTATATGAGTGTGTACATATGTGTATATGTATGTGTATATATGTGTGTGTGTGTATAATGTGAGAATGACTGCTTTTAGATGCAAGTCTATGCATTTATGAATCTACACGAGTACTATTTAACTTGCATGTTTTCATATGTGAAACCAAAATTAAAAGTAATTGGATATGCCTTTACAGAGATGTCTAACTATAGGCGCAGGAGTGGCTGTGTGGTAAGTAGCTTCCATACCAACAACATGGTTCCGGGTTCAGTCCCACTGTGTGGCACCATGGGCAAGTGGCTTCTACTATAGCCTCGGGCCGACCAAACCCTTGTGAGTGGATTTGGTAGACAGAAACTGAAAGAAGCCCGTCGTATATATGTATGTATATGTTTGTGTACCTGTGTTTGTCCCTCCAACATCGCTTGACAACCGATGCTGGTGTGTTTATGTCCCCGTAACTTAGCGGTTCAGCAAAATAGACCAATATAATAAGTACTAGGCATCCAAAGAGTAAGTCCTGGGGTCGATTTGCTCGACTAAAGGCAGTGCTCCAGCATGGCCACAGTCAAATGACTGAAACAAGTAAAAGAGTAAAAGAGTATACTTACATGACTGAGTGTTTATGTATTAATTGAAATTCAAACTCCAGATGTGTATATGTATGTGTATATGTGTGTATATATGCTTATATGTAAATATGTATGTGTAACTGCTTGTACATATTTTTATTATAATATGGAAGTCCCAGTATTTATCAGTGAATATAAATTTCTATAATTGGGTAGGTATACGTTTGTCTATGTATATGTAGTATATCATATGCTTATGCTTACATATATGTGACTGTCTACATCTATCAAGTAATTCTAGGATAGTCAACAAGTCAGTGAGGTAGAAATTCTTCAATTAGTACAAAAATTTCGACAATTTATGATCTATTTATCTGTAATTGTTTGTAAATCCACTCATTATCTTTAAAATAATATATATATATATATATATATATATATATATATACATACATGCATACATACATACATACATACATACATATATACATAAAAAAATAATAAATGAAGCAAAAAAAAAAAAAAGAAGCAAAGAAACATAATGTTTCCTCTTGTGCTTGCTTGCTTTGGCCTAGATTTCAAATATCTCACCTCTGCCTCTCTCTATTTCTCCAACACTACTTAACATAAATAGAACACAAATGCAATGTATTCATAATTAAATAAAAAAAAAATTTAACTTTAATTGAGCTAGGTTACATATGCAAATAATTGTTTTAATTCAATGGTTGGAAGTATTCAAATAGGATTAGAAAGGAAATGAGATAACACAGACACACACACACATATATACTTATTTACTAGTGCTGCTGCTGCTGCAACTACTACTACTACTACTACTACTACTACTACTACTACTACTACTACTACTACTACTACTACTACTACTATATGCATAGAAGTGATGCTGGAGTAAGACACTCCCATGAGCAGCTGTTGGCTGGAGTTCCCAGTGGTTTTAACACTTTCTGAGAGGGTCGGTCCATCCAGCAGTATTAACCTGTATGATTCTAGCTGAGTATTCCTAGGTTGTCTGAATATATAAGAACTAAAACTAATGGTACTGCTTCTTCCTAGGTATGCGATAGAACCAGAAAGAAACACCTAGAACTTTGATGGGAGTCTTAGCCATTATAGATATGTTGATATAAGACTGAAAAGTAGACAAAGAGGTCTTGTTGTAAGTAAAAAAACCTAAAAGGTAAAATGATATTCAATAATGATCCCTACAACTCAAGCCAACATGGAGAAAAAGACATAAAACCTATCATTTTGATGACAATGATGACAATAATGATGATGATATTAAAAAACAATGATGATAACAATGTATATGTATGAACTTTACCATATTTAGTCAATTATCTAACATTTCTTGAATGCAATCCTTCAAGGACTAATGTTGCCTTTCTAAATCCAGTCATGAATGTAATATGATACCAGTAATATGCTAAGGCATCACTAAATCAGCTGTGCCTTTGAAGAAAGGATAAAAATTATATATGAATGCATTTACAGAGTGTTTTAGTTGGAAGAGGAGCAGTATTGACTGTTGTCTGTGTGAATCTCTGCTCTGAACAAAAACAGAATATAAAGAAAAGTCATCTGAGTACCATCCAGATATTCATTGGCTGAGAGTTAGGATTCTGTGGGTGTTTTATGGTGTGTGTGTGTGTGTGTGTGTGGATAATCTTGAAACTACAACTAATGCACTGTTCATCACGATTATTTATCTGCACTTTTTAAAAGGACCTGATGAACAGAAATGTTGTTAGGTCAATTACCAAGCAGTCCCTACTAAGGGTTTCTTGATTTTTGTTTTTTTTTCCTGTAAGTTAGTCATAGAGGAGGATCTTTGAGCAGGCTCCTCAATATTTGTAAGAAAGATATGCATGAGATGGGAACTAGGAGTCTCGACTGAATGCCTGGAACAGAATGAAATTTTATTAAAGGCACTAGGTGATGGTTTTCAACTAGGCAACATGTACAAAGTCTATGCCTGTTAACAACTAATTCAATGCCAACATACACTTACTAATCATTGAGCATGCACATACCTGTGGAAATTCTCAGAGTGACAATATAAACTTACTTCCATTTCATAAGCAATTGACAGTTAAAAGTATGAATGCATTTTCTGGTTTTGGCAGATTTTCATTTATTTTGAATATGAATATGTTGTATGCCATTCTAGAATCTATGAAGTTGATATTAATATAATAATGAATGTGGTAGTTAATAGAACTGACAGATTCTTTCTGCCTCCATACACTATCCTTCCATGCCATACCATGCTGCCCTTGACAAGATCATAAAGCATAGCCTGGACACCACATGCCTCCCTTCCCAACTCAAGCCAGTGGGGCTAAGCCAAAGGGATGGTAAAAGGCTGGACAATATGACAGTTTTCCCATTCTGTGGTGGTAGGCCCCTCATCTGGGATGCCACATGCTGTGACACCTTCTCCAGTGGCAACTTGGAGTTGTCAGCTACTAGCCCAGGCGCTGCTGCCCATCAGACTGAGAAAAGCAAACTGTCAAGGTATTGGTTGCTCTCTGACAGGTCTATGGCTGAGCCTGTGGGAGTTAAGACCTCCGACATTCTTGCCCCCACCCTCCCCACCTCCAATAGTCATATCCCTGCTCCCCACTATCAGGGCAGAGATTGTCTACAAGTGCAAGACCCATGAGTCAGAGGGGCTGTTCCCGCACATCTCCCTCGCTATCCTCTGGGGTAACACCTTTTCCATTTTGTCTGCTAGTGTCACCAGAAATATTTCTATATTGTGAGAAGCAAGATTCTCTGTTAATCCATCATGCACACTATATCATCATCGTCGTTTAATGTTCGCTTTCCATGCTTGCATGGGTTGGAAGATTTGACTGAGGACTGGTGAAACCAGATGGCTACACCAAGCTCCAATCTGATTTGGCAGAGTTTCTACAGCTGGATGCCCTTCCTAACGCCAACCACTCAAAGAGTGTAGTGGGTGCTTTTACGTGCTACCAGCACAAAGGCCAGCCAGGCCGTACTGGCAACGGCCACGCTCAAAATGGTGTATTTTATGTGCCACCCACACAAGAGCCAGTCCAGGGGCACTGGCAACGATCTCGCTCAAAAACGCTCAAAATGGTGTATTTTATTATGTATGAATTAAATAAACCAAATTTATCATTTGTATATTTGCAATAAATGAATGTTGAGATTTTTTTGCTTGGCATGCTAACAGTTATTTTGTAATGCAAACACAGGGAGTAGGTGCAAATGTAGTTCTTTCCCCTTCATATAATTTAGACACTTGGTTTCTTCGTTATTAACACCCTCATCCTTTCCACCATCATGATTAACAGCAACAAAAGTAAACAAATGCATTTGTAATCTAAAAAGAAAGGGGTAACACAAATGGTAAATTTATATAGTTAGTAAAACCATCAAATTAGAGATAGCACCTCTGTGAAAAAATGTTTGATAAAGTAAACGTGAACATAGTATTACTTTAACTTGATCTCAAAACTACACTCAAGAAATTTCTGATCATAGACTTAACACATCATAAAGGTTAACATACGTGCCTTTAGCAAATCTTTATATATAACCATATCATTTCACTAGATCTATGTGTTTTAAGGTGCCACTTGTCTTGCTGCTAATTTTGGTTCTCTCAAAACAAAATGTCATCTTGTATTGTTATTTGTTCTTAGTATTTCAAAACCTTAATGTTGTCTTAGTGAATGAAGCCTGTTGGTGAGCTAGTTTGATTGCTGCTATCAATTATTATAGTAATTAAATTTAAGGGTTTCAGGATGCCATCATGCTTCTCTAAGTTAGTGATTTTTACGATTCTATTAGTCTTAAAAGTAGATCTAGTTTCTTCACTGTACCTGGGTGTGGCACACATCTCATGATGTCATCTTTTTCGTGGATTTAATTACTTTTGATGTAACCTTCATTTGCAACTAGATGAGGGTATCTTTGGATGGGATAGTGCGGTTATTATTGATGGATGATGACTTTATATGCAACAGTCAAGTTTGAAGTATTTACAGCTCAACTTAACTTTATATATATAAAAAAAAGCAATTAAAGCACATATCATATCTAGGTTACCATAGTATCAATAGTTAAATTTTTCTAATAGAATTCCTGATAAACTTTAACCTTTGTCTAATTCCTCATTGACCTACATATTCTGGATAGGGTGCAGAGTACCCTGTTGCTGTTATAATTAAGTTGGTTTTGGATTAGGTAATATAACCCCATTTTTTTTGTCAAGCAATCAAGCCTCATGATATTCAAATTATGAAGATGATTATCATCATGATAGATAAGTCAAGAGACAGCCTTGGTTACACATCTCCAAAAAGCTCTAATATTTGCCATCAAATAATTTACTGATAACTAAAGTTACAGTATACAAGATAACAACTTCCTAGAGCAGAGTGGGAGAATCATTTTAAATTTAAAGACAACACTGATTAAAATATAGTGTAAAGCCAAACTAACAAAAATTCTGTTAAATACATGGGAAAATGTAATTACTTTTACTGCAGAATAGTAATAATAGATGTTAAAAATAGAAATGTAAACTGAAGTCATAATGACATTTTTTTTTCTTAATTTAAGAACATTTATAATAAATATAATGCTCCTAATCAACAAAAATATTTTTTCTGTTGCTAAATCATGACCTTTTCCATAAAGATACAATGCATACAGAAGTTGAAGAGCAAAACTGTTGTTACCTTTGCAAAAGCTGCCTAAGTATATTGCATTTAGGCCAATATATATGTATATATGTTATCTTTGTGACCTGTTGTTTGAATTCTGGAAAAGGTAGGCACATTACACACATGTATAGGGTTGCCCAAAAGTCCATTAGGATTTTTAAGTTAAAATAAGACACAGATTTTAAACACAAACTGATTTAATCGATCAATGACATAATTACTGTTTTGTTCAACTATCTTCTGCAATCAGGTGGGCAGATATAACATTATTACCTGTTCAAAGAATTTCGTTTTTTACTCAGGGAAAATGCTTCCAGGTATATTTTTACATCCTCTTCAAAGTTTAAGCTCTGTCCATTCAATGAATTTTGAAGAGGCCCAAACAGGTAGAAATCTGAAGGTGTAAGGTCAGGCAAATATGGAGGGTATGGCAAAATTTCCAAGCCAAGTCCATATAATTTCTGCTGCGTCTCACTAATCCCTTGACACTACTTCTTACTTTTCCTTCTAATATCCATCTCTCTAACACTGTTGCTATTAGTATCTCTCTTACCACCATATTTTAAAAATAAACTTATGTAACTCCAAGAAGAACTGTATTGGACCCTGACAAACTGTTTAAACCATGCTGGCATGGCAGACAACTGACTTTTGCCATCACCGTTCCCTCTTAATTAACCCAGCCAATTACCATAACCACTCTCCATCACACTATTCCCTAATAATTACTCTCCCCCTTCCCTACTTTTTATTTCCATTACTCCTACCCCAGCACTGTTTGCAATGTTATTCTCTTCATTATCATCCTCACAAAACAATATATCTGTTGCATTCATCATAGGAGCTGTCATTCACTTTGCAAGCTGCAATATGATTTCAATGTTGCTAGTGCAACAAAATTCCCCCATACATCCTGTATGTGATCGGTAACTGATTCAAGCAACAACTCAGGTTTGAGAGAGCATTTTAGTCTTGCTGATGGTGACACAACCTCTATGATATAGGTGCCATAAAAATAATTCCATCCAGTACACTCTGTAAAATATTTTGTGTTAGGAAAGGTATCCAGCTATAGTAACCATGGAAGCCAAATTGAGATACTGGAGCAAGATGTGGCCCTCTAACCCATTGAATATTGTTGAATTGTCCAACTCATGTCAGCATGAAAAACAGATATAAAACAATGATGATAATTATGATGATTTCTACATTTATGTTTACAACCCACTACATATAAACCAGAAAAAACAGTGTTAAGATCTATCCAAAATGCTTGACAGTAAATATATTGTAACATCCCATCAGATGCAAAATTGCATACAAGCATCCTTATGACTCCCTACAATACGTCACTACAATATGAATTATCTTTATCATTATATAATTAATTTATCCAACTATTAAATTATTTATCTGTTATATAAAAAGAAGAGTTTAGCACATTTACTTGGGCATAAGAGAAAATGGAAGAGTACCGGTGATATAATACAAAGCAATAATTCTTTAGTTGAGAGCTTAACAAGTCATCTACTGGATTTCAAGATAAAAACTAATGCCGACCAAAGCCTTTTAATTTTTCTGGCCAATCTAACAAAGAGATCTTTCCTAATTTTGTCTCATCCAGTACACTCTAAATTCAACTCTTAACACAAATAAAATTTTACATTTTTTTCTGTCTATATAGGAATTTATATCAGTTTAAGGAAATATGTAATGATGTGCTTGATTCTCTTTGAGCTCTTGTTCTATTTCATGCACATCCAGCATCTCAAAGATTATAGAAATTGTCATAGAAAATCAATTCATTACCCTCCACTCTCTCTCTCTCCCTCTCTTGCTCTTGCTCTCCAGTTACTAACAGTATGGTTTCTGTATAACCTGGTCTATTTGAATTTGTCTTTCCTACATCAGATAACGGAGGGTTTTTTTTCACATGATAACTTTTGAGAAAGCCAACTTGTTAAACCCCAATCAAAGTGATGAATTCTTGTCATTTCTGAGTTAAGAACATTCAAGTGAATTTGTCTGCTTACGGACAAGATCCATTTGGCTTGGAGATTTCCATTTAACTGTGCTATTGCAATGAGCATTGCAGAGATCTCTCACAACCACATTGTATCAATGCCACTCTACTAGCCAACTTACATCTCCCACATAACAACAGTCTATTTGCTATTATTTCTAACCATGCATTCTTCAATATGAATAATACCAACTTTCAATCTTCCTTCCTTCTGGACATACTTACACCATCCATAGCTTAGACGTCCCTGCCAGATTTTCTCTGCCTAAAAAACACACTCAAATTGGGATGCAATAACCTAGTCACCTTTAACTTATCAAAGATCCAACTGATTAACATAACATGAAAGCAGTGATACAGTACAGTCATTCTAAGCATGATCTATATACAGCTAAATCCCTCAATGTCACTACAAATGCTAGGTTTATTTCTCATACCACTGGCTTAGCTATCTGTCCAGTTTGTGTTGATTGTTATAATCTTTCTGACTTCGTTATAACATTTCCCCAATCTTGCAGAAAAACAAAATGAACTAATATTGATTTACAACTACTCTCTATATTTATGACTCCTTCAAACTTACCTATTCTGTTCCTACAAAGTGCATCACATGTTTCTTAAAATATTATTTACAGCCTCCCTTCAAACAAAAAAAAAGTCATTAGTGTTCTTGGCTCTGGGTTTCCTTTTACAAATAATTACTTGTACTCTATATTGTATGAAAAGGGCTGCAACTTGTTGAGTTGGTAAGGTCTTAAATGGTTGACTGAATGGTTCATGGCTTCTATCACATTATAATGCACTATTGATTCATGATTCATAAAATAGATTAACCAGATTAACCATTTATTGCAAACAGCTTGAAACAGGCTGATTTGTCTCAAAAAATATACACCAAGAGTTACACAAATGCAATGCATTACGAGACAGATGCATATTTTGGTTGCTTATCACTTAGTCTTGTATTTCCAGGTTACCAACTCGACTAAAACTTATCATTTCTATTCATTCTCTATCTTTGTGTTAGCTAGTTATTCCATATCCTCAAGTCATCTTCAGTTTGTTATTTATTTCTACTGGTTTGCATGTCTTAAAGATATCCACTATTCCAAAATGACTGGATCATTCGTTATTTCTAATTTCTAAGAGAGATGAGTACAGGTTGATAAGTAAGCTAATGAGACAATCAGTTTGGTTATCACTAGTAAAAAAAAAAGAGGGTAACTATCAGTAAATCACATCACAAACAACAATGATGAAAATAAACATAAGGAAAATACTTTATATCCTATCAATAGCTGACACTTCTTCAAGGATCACTTACATAAACTCCGCTACTGAGGTCATGAAACATATCCTTTGAGATCTGACATTGTTGGCAAAATCCAAAAAAGCGAACCTTCAACTTCATGGATATTCTAAAAATTCTCACAGTTCATTCTCTCTACCAATACTATAACTAATACTTTATGTGAATCTTTTGGTTCTTACTATCACAGCCTTATCTTTAAACCGTTACCCTAAAATGTAACAAGATACCCTTTAAGGTGGGTATACATTTCAGAAATCTACCATACACTGACCTCCACAGTTCTTCATTGATTAGTTAGGTAAAATACACTACTTTGCATTCATGGGTTGATTGAGACAGTACAGAGTTTCTACCTATATAAAGCAAAATAACGAGAAATCTAAAGCATATTATTACACACAGCTTGCCTGTAACACTTCCTCTACTCTATGGAACTTAATATCAACCATCATATAAACTAATCACATTCACAGCTCCATTCCATCCTCTCCCATTAAGTGCCCCTCATTATAGATTCTTGCTTACAATAATTATAAAAATTACAATTACTCTTTTACAAGGAGACAAGTTTAGAGAGTTGACAAAATGGCAGGTTTATACCAGAACAGTTACAGTTAACGTTGGAAGTGAATCAGTAGAATATATATTATAATGTCTCATTTAATGTGTATGTGTCAATGTACATATGTATGCATGTTTATCATTGTATATACGTATGTCTGAGTCTGATTTTATTCATATACTTGTGCATCAGTGTATAGATGTATGTGTATGTGTGATTCTGAATGCGTATGCCATTAAATACACACATTTGTCTCATTCAATACACACTTTTGTATGTATGTGTGTTTCTCTACTTATATGTATGTGTTATTTAATGTATATGTGTGCATATATGTGTACAAGTGTCTGATGTATCATTATCATGTATGTGCCATTGTGTGTAAATGTGTATTGTTCTTTATGTGTTTGCATTATTATCTCTATGCAAGCTTGTATAATGTGTATAGCTCGTTTGAGTTTCAGCCAAAATTATAATATAATTAATTAACATAAAACCAATCTCTAGTCAATTTAGGAAAAATACCAGCAACAACAATATCAAATCTAAATAACCACAATAATAACTCTTTGTCTTTTATTTCCAGGTGTGCAAACAATAGAAACCTATAAATAAAAGCCAGGAAGAAAGAAAGTGAAAATGGATAACAAAAAGAAATAAGGTGTAAAAACAATGTTAAAAAGAAATATAAACTAAAACAAAAAATACAAAGATCCCTTCTTTTCCTATTATCCTGTCAAAGGCAACAATCCTAGGAATGAAACTTACATAAGGACCCAGATTTTATCAACTCTATGGATACTGTTCACTCCAAGAGCAAGTCTGCAGGAAAACCTCTACAGGTAATAAATAATATTTTATTTCATCACTCTACATCTACAGATATTATACACTACTCTGTATCTTTGTCTTACAAAACTATCATTAATCCTTAATTTACAAAGAATTATGGTGTGTAGGGATATAATAACTGATATTTTCTGATAAAATAGTAAAATGTCTTAAGAATAGATGTGTGTCACTTGTGTGCTTACAACTGTAAAATGATTTAATTACCTGCCAAGTGGATTTTTGTTATAAACTTTAACTTATCACTAACATCATTAGGCTTCATAATATTTTATAGATCAGTCTAACATCATATATTTTGTTCTTTAGTTTCTATTGAACTTTTTGATATGTTTATAGGACATTGTTATCAATTATTACTTTCTCAAATAGTTGAAATAAAATTATGTTTGACAATTTTCGAGCAAGTGATGGTTAGCATATATTTTGGATTAGGAAGACTAAAGCTGGCAAAATGAAGATTGTTGATTAAAGGCCACATCACAGTTAAGATTAGAAATGATTTGTATAACAACTATAACTATTGAGAAAAGCCATCAACCTGAGACTGGGGTTTTCACTTGTTTTATAGCTAATTTATTTCACCAACAACATAAAAGACATGGGCTAAATGATAATTCAATTTCCATTTTAAAATTGTTGGAACGAGTATTTTTTTCATAAAACAGAAGTTGTGGTATCATCGATTTTCAACTAACTTGGCTGAGATGGTAGTTTAAGAATCAACTAGCAATAGAGTGATCCAGTTTCTTTAACCTCATGGCATTAATACTCCATAAGACTATGGTATATCTATCTTCAAGATGAGATCTCATTATTTATACACAAGAAATGGTTTCCTGCCTGTTGCAGTGTATTCATCCATGTTGTCTAATTAAAAATAGGTCATTTTGCTAAAGATACACGGCAACTTAGTCTCAGTGAGAGAACATATGATATAAACTATTTTGGCTTTAAAGCCAGAGCCACAATAACTAAGTAAATTATCTCACATATCACTCACTCATAAAAATAAATAATAATTCATTTAAAATCTTCAGCTTGTCAGTTTCACTGGTAAATAATTAACACCATATTTAAAAGAAATTAAGAATAGAGACATTATTTCTTAAAACTAAAATTATAATTTATTTTCTAATAAAAAACAATCAATTAGACTACCAGATAATAGTATGATAAATATGAATTAGTTGAGCAAGTAATTAAGTGGTCATAGGCCATATTATGAAAAAGAAAGACAGAAATGACAATTAGGACATTTGTTCCTTCCAAGAGGTTCATGTGCAAAATGGCTACAACTAAGAATCAATACCAAAGTTACGTATACAATATATCTGATGCTTTCCATCATTTTTATTCTCCTTCACCCCAATTTCTTGGCATCTCCATCTATAACTACCAGCGTCACACATCCTTTCATAACATTACCATGGTGTCAAGCCCACACCACCACCACCATCAAATTGGTTACTCACCCTTAAAAAAATATATGAAATAAATTAACATCAGGTCTTAAAAGTTAATTAGTATCTAATATTTCTAAAAGTTAATTTTTCAGTTTGTCACAGCTGTTTCTAAAATCTCTAACCTGACCTATATTTGAAGGTGAAACTGGAAAATAGTTTTCTTTAAATGTTACAGAAATCCATAACTAAAATGATAATAAATAATGACATTTGACAAAGCACCAGATCAAGTTTTGTTGAATTTACTTGGTCCTGACTTTATTAAGACTAAAGTGATTTAAAAAAGAATTCTACATTGCTAGGATTTGAACTGAGAACATAGAGTTATTAAATATCATGTGGATTTTTTGGTCAGTCATGCTATTGTCTCCAACAATTTAGTACAAAAAAAAAAGTAATAAAAATAATAAATATAATATTTTTCTCAATTCTTAGTTGATAAATCCTAATCAAACATAATTCACTTGATCAAACTATCAAAGATGGCAAAATAAATTTAAGCACCCATTGGTAGTTAAAGAATTAATCAAACAGCTTATTTCAAATA
>NC_142937.1:41051588-41079088 GCF_046866305.1 Octopus bimaculoides
TTTTTGTAAATTTCTAAAGATAAAGGAGAAGAAACTTGCCCAAGAGCAAGTTGATTGTAATTCGATGAAATCTTGAGTACTATAGACACATTCCCCATTATCTAAATGGATATAAAACTCTGGCAGTTTAAGACACAACATCAATAAGAAACAAACAAACATACACCATACATGCACTACACTAAACCTTTCATCTACATACACACATAAAATCACATATAATGTAAATATCTTTTTATGAGAAGACAGACCAAGTGTTAGTTTGGAAAAATATACAACAAATTATCCTGAATTACATACAAGGCGATTACTTTTACACTACTTCCACCACCACCACCACCACCACCACCACCACTACATCACCAATACAGCATCATTGCCATGACTAGATCAGTTCTCTCTTTCTCGCTCTCTTTTATTCGGCATTATGATATTTCTTTTAGTTTCTAATTTACAGAGTTAACCAGAGAACAATTTCAGAATAACAATAAAAGGAGGTTGAAATGAGATGAAGAGAGAGAGATAAGTTGCTAAAGTGGATGATTATAAGGAGATGGGTGGTCAGGGAGCTAGTTGTTGAAATATAGCAATCCTTAATGAACAATCACTTCTTTCAGTTGGATGAATTAAATAATTAATCCTGTTACAAACTCCAGTCGATCCACGGGGCTGACTATTTTAACTCTAATGTTAAGATGAATTAAAGACAAATCCATCACTCTCTCTCGAACCGATGCCTTCCATCACCACAATTATCATCATTACAATCTTCGTTATCATCATCGCCATCATTTCTGTCTTAATATGTAAAAGATGGTTTAAATTGGTTTAACTTTTTTATAAGTTGGATACCATTTCTACCATTAACCAATGAAGTCAGTAATTGTCAGTCAGGCATATGTAGGAAAGAAGTGTTATCAAACTTGTCAAGGTTATACAATAATAACTAACGTAAGATTTGAACCTATTATTTCATGTTGTTACATTATCATTATTGATATCAACTAACCCCTCACACTCAAATTTACTGGTTTTGTACCTAAAATACAAACAGTTATTTTTGTTGAAATTATTATTACTATTGAAATCATTGTGGAGGAGCAATGGCCCAGTGGTTAGGGCAGCAGACTCACGGTCATAGGATCGCGGTTTCAATTCCCAGACCAGGCGTTGTGAGTGTTTATTGAGCGAAAACACCTAAAGCTCCACGAAACTCCGGCAGGGGATGGTGGTGAACCCTGCTATACTCTTTCACCACAACTTACTCTCACTCTTACTTCCTTTTTCTGTTGTGCCTGTAATTCAAAGGGTCAGCCGTGTCACACTGAATATCCCCGAGAACTACGTTAAGGTTACACGTGTCTGTGGAGTGCTCAGTCACTTGCACGTTAATTTCACGAGCAAGCTGTTCCATTGATCGGATCAACTGGAACCCTCGACGTCGTAAGCAACAGAGTGTCAACAACAACAACAACAACACATTGAAATCATTATTATTCTTATAATATCTAACATATACAGTTTGCTGTTGGAAGTATGAAAAATGTAGTAGCTGTTCACTTCTCGTGATACATTCTATTAAAATCTCAAGGCTTTTGTGGAGACTCCTTGCACTGCCAAGTAATGCAGTTTTCTATATCATCATTCTACTTATTATTATTATGCAAATTCCATCAATTTCAACTTTGCCTTTCACCCTTTCTGGAATGATAAAGTAAAGTACCAGTCAGGTACTGGGGTTGAAGCAACCATCTAACACCTTCCAAGACTGCTAGCTTCATACCTAAATTAGAAATATTTAGTGCTGTTGAAAAATCATCACAGCATTGGAAAAAAATACTTTGCAGCATTTGTGTTGGTTCTTTTATATTCTACATGAAAATTTTGCCATGGTTAAATTTTGCCATGTGGTTGCCATGGTTAACTTTATCTTTCCTCCTTTTAGGATTGATAAAATAAAGTACCAGTTAAGCACTGGGCTCAATGCTTCACATATTTCAAATGTCTCCTTTTATCAAGCGTTTAATTTTGATACAAACTTCTTTATGAAATATAGCTCCATTGTTTTTCGGGCATTTGGGTCATTCCTTGGGCATTTCTAGAAGGGGAAGATTTTGAATTTTCCTTCTCCACATATTTCCAAATGTTTGCTCAGTGGAATTTTCCATAGCTCTTCTTGTCGGATGTGCTGTCTGCATTGGTTTTGCCAATATAATTCTTCTTGCATTTGGGGCAAGTAATGCAGTATATGAGGTTTCATGTCTTGCAGTTCATATTTGCATTTATTGTGAATAAGAATTCACTCTTAAATTTTATGTGGATGTCACTGTCTATATATTTGTAGTTATTGATGTTGCATATTCCACATCTTCTGTCTCCACATTTCTTTACAGAAAATTCTCTTTTATTCTCTGATGTGAATTTTGCTCTTGTAAGTTGTTTTTTAAGTTTTTTTCCTATATATATATATTGTGTGTATATATATATATATATATATATATATATATATATGTATATATCATCATCATCATCATCATCATCATCGTTTAACGTCCGCTTCCATGCTAGCATGGGTTGGACGATTTGACTGGGGACTGGTGAAACCGGATGGCAACACCAGGCTCCAATCTAAATTTGGCAGAGTTTCTACAGCTGGATGCCCTTCCTAACGCCAACCACTCAGAGAGTGTAGTAGGTGCTTTTACATGTCACCTGCACGAAGGCCAGTCAGGCGATACTGGCAACGGCCACGCTCGAAATGGTGTCTTTTATGTGCCACCCACACAAGCCAGTCCAGGGGCACTGGCAACGATCTCGCTCGAAAATCCTATGAAGGTCAGTCAGGCGGTACTGGCAACGGCCATATTCTTTTATTTGTTTCAGTCATTTGACTGTGGCCATGCTGGAGCACCACCTTTAGTCATGCAAATTGACCGCAGGACTTTTTCTTTACAAGCCTAGTACTTATTCTATCAGTCTCTTTTGCTGAACTGTTAAGTTATGGCGACATAAACACACCAACATCGGTTGTTAAGCGATGGTGGGAGGACAAACACAACACACAAATACATACACACACACACACATATATATACGACGGGCTTCTTTCAGTTTCCGTCTACCAAATCCACTCACAAGGCTTTGGTCGGCCTGAGGCTATAGTAGAAGACACTTGCCCAAGGTGCCATGCAGTGGGACTGAGCCCAGAACCATGTAGTTGGTAAGTAAGCTACTTATCACACAGCTACTCCTGCACCTATAATATATATATATATATATATATATATATATATATATATATATGATGAGCTTCTGTTTTTTTCAGCTTCAAAAAAAAACACTTGCAAGTCTTTGGTTGGCCTGACACTATAGTAAAAGATAATTTCCCAATGTGCAGTGTGGTGAGACATGTTTGGGAAGCAAGCTTTTTAATCACACTGCCAAGCCTACAGCAGATGCAGATCAAAATTCTTTGAGTCAGTCTAAAATATATATTTTCTGAATATTTTATATTTTCCATTCTTCACAACAGGAAAATAATTCTAAAGAAGAAAATTCTAGCAATTTTATTGAAACTTCTAGAAACTCTATGTTGTACATTAGCAGCATCATGTGATAACATTTTCTATTGTTATTATCATAATTAACATTTTCTTAGTGTCATTGAGGAAATAATTATGAAAACATCAGGCACCTTGTCAAACAGACTTTTTAAATGATATTAATGGGTTAGGCTTGTATTCAGAGCTGGGTGGTGGCTGTGTCTTATCTATTTAAATATTAGTGAGAGAGAGAGACAGAGAGAGAGAGAGAGAGACAGAGAGAGAGAGAGAGAGATCACACTGGATATATATGTTCAAACAAGAGTATTTATATGAAATATTTAAATCTATAAGAGCCAAGTGTGTGTGTGTATATATGTATGAAAATGAATGAAATGACAGAGAAAAATATGATTTACGTGTGTGTGTTTATGTATGTGTGCATGTTTATGAATGTGTATATATGAGTGTAAATATATGTACACACATATGCATATGCCCACACATACATACACATATATGAATACTATAGAAAATTACGTATAATATATAAAATGCATGGATATATCTATGCATGTGTGCATATCCATGTGTCATCATCATCATCATCAAAAATATCACTTAATGTTTGGTTTCCCTGTTGGTTTGACAGAATCTAACAAGTCAGAAACTGGGTCTTACTCTAGTGTGTACTATGGCTTGGTTTCTATGGTTGGATGCCCTTCCTAAGGCTAGCCGCTTTCAAGAGTGTTCTTCTTTTTGTGGCATTAGCACTATTGATAATTGCTATCTAACTTGCAAGGGTAAGGCTCTTAATTGACCCCAATAACTGGAGTAGAAAAGAGAGCAAGTGATTGTCGAGGAAGGTAAGATGAAAGGGACAGATTTACACTTGTGATAAAATTGGTAATTGAGAGAGTAACAGTGTAGCAGGGTAGGCACTAATTGGGGAGTGAAGTGTATGGAAGAGAACTGAAGAAAGGAAAGGGATTGGGGACAGGGGTTATAGGGAAAAGTGAAAGATTAGAGTGGAAGAATAACAGTGTGGACTGTAGAATAGTCTGGGATAATCCTACACAAGGATGAATATAGAATGGTGAGTGGGAAAGGGTATCGGAAGAGAGCAATAGACTGGGGTGGAGAATTGTTGAAGGAAAGGAAAGTGTTCAGGTTGTGCAAGTAGACTAAGGGAGGTGAGATGCGGAATAGAGGAAAAAGAGAAGTTGTGGAGAGGAAGCAGAGAAAGAAAAAAGATATAGAAGTTGAGAGTGCAGTGGGTGAGTATAAGGAGGAAAAAACACACTGTAGGGTCCCATAGAGGTAGGAAGAAGGACAACAGCAGAGTGTGAATGTTGTGAAAGCATCCTAGGTGGTGATGCAGTGAGGGGATCCCAAATAGAAAGGCAGTGGAGAGATGATGATAAAAGAAAGGTGGGGAGAAATAGTGGGTGACTGCAGGAGAGAAAGAATAGCTACGGAGCAAATTTATACTTCTATGTAATATATATATATATATATATATATATATATATATATATATATATATGGGAGAATTTACAAAATAAACAACAGACGAAGACAGGTGGTGTAAACAACAAATGGATGTATTAGTATAACGTTCAGGAATAGAGAAAGTCTTTGATGTTTCAAGCTACACTCTTCAACTGAAAGGAACACAGAAAGAAATAAGGAGAGAAACAAGGAGAAAAAAATATAAATGTAGTGGTCAGTGATCTAGCACCTGCATATGTGTGTGTGTATACATGTGCGTGTGGTTGTGTGTGTGTGTGTGTGTGTGTGTGTGTAGGTACTATTTAGGTTTCATATATTCTATCATACTTTGAGATACTGTCTGGACTGAGATCCCTGTTAGCAGGATCCTGATCTTTTAAAAAGTGCTAACACTTATGGTATGCAAATTAGTAGCCCTAGTTTTTGTAGTTACTGTAATTGTTGAATATATAAATAGACTGGCTGCTTGTTTCTTTGAGATTGGTCAAATTCATCTAGACATCTTGGATGAGAATCCAGTAAGATTTGAAAATCTTTCTCTCCCTAACACCAGAAGAAAAAACTACAAACAGTTATTGGTAACCTTGTCGGTGCTAGGTATGTTTTATCAGTGTGGTTAAATTTGATCTTGTATTGTTCTAGGGCATGGTCCACAAATTTAGTGGGATACCTGTAGGTAACTGACGTTTGTCTTACATGTAGGTAAGGAGTTGACTACAAATATTTTATATCTCTGTGGACATTCACTCTGTGCATGGATTCACATAGTTTTGTTTTCTTCTTTTTCTAGTCTATACAGAGATACTATATGGCTTAATACTTATACTTACATCCAAATCAATGAATTGCAGAGTGTTATCATATTAGTTTATCATGTAACGATAAAGTTCTTTTCCACATTGTCTATAAACTAACTCCTTGTTCATTTTTATCAAAATAAAATACATTGTGCTCGTACCTGGTACAGACAGTGGGATTTTTACCTGATAACAACTTTGTTTCCCACATTAAACATTTGGAAAGATGAAAATATGGGCATGAGAAGGAACTCATAATTGTCATGTACTTCAGGATGTTACAGAACCTGAGGTCGTAGATGATTTTAGTGTCAAATGTGTATGTACATTATCTAGGACTATACTGAGAGTTTCTATCACTGGGATGTACATAAACAAACTTCCAGCATCCATAGCAGAAATGTTCCTGACTTTATCTGTATCACGTAAATTTCAAGGAATTTATTGAATGATTTTATAATATAGTGTTCTAGTGCATTTCTTTTTATGTTGTGAAATTTTTGCAATTCTATGCATAGATGTATTGATTTGGGAAATTGTGAGTTGCAGAGAATGATTTTTGTTTGAATGTCTTAATGGCCCTATAAATGTGTGTGGTCATATATTTTCATTATATATATATATATATATGTAAATATATGTCCATATGTATGTGTGTGTTTTGTTATTCTGGAGTGTCTAATATATAGACATGACATACATATATAAATAAATATATGCATATATATATATATATATATATATACATACACACACACATGTAGACATACATACACATACATGTATACATATATACATACATATATGCACATACATATATACATACACAAACACACATATATATTATGCATACACATCGATTATGTATTTGGCTTGCAAGATTCTTGATATGAATGTGTGTGTTGAAACAAATCTTGTTGTCTTAGGAGGGTCATTACCCCAGTAAAATAACACATGCACTGGTTCAATATTACTTCTTTATTGTTAGCCAATCAGTTCAATACCTAAGCAATCATTTGTTTAAGGTAATTGGTTAAACATCAAAGTCCTTTAGTCACTATTCAATGACATGCCTTCAAACAACCAATTGATTGTTTAACCAGCATTTTGAGCAAATAATCAATTAGTTAGTTGGTTAGATATTTAACCAATTGACGAACAATAAAGAAAAGGTATTGAACCAATGTATGTGTTATTTATTATTGGCATAATGAACCTCCCAAGAAACATCCGTTCTTAAAAGGCTGGGCCTTACAAGGAAGATCTCAAAGGACCAAGGTATGTGGTGCATTGCTGTACTCAAGAAGACCCATTCAGAACTGCTATCCTAAAACCAAAGTGCCTCATAAAAACCACTGGTGTTGGTGTCAT
Organism: Octopus bimaculoides; assembly: GCF_046866305.1. Classification (NCBI taxonomy): domain Eukaryota; kingdom Metazoa; phylum Mollusca; class Cephalopoda; order Octopoda; family Octopodidae; genus Octopus; species Octopus bimaculoides. Next base: position 41,058,811 of record NC_142937.1, read on the forward strand.
GTTAAAAGCACTGGTGCTGATGCATATAAAAAGCATTAGTACTGGTGCTATGTAAAAAGCATCCAGTATACACTGTAAAGTGGTTGGTGTTAGGAAGGGCATCCAACTGTAGAGACCTGGCCAGAAAGAGACTATGGAATCTGGTGTGGCCCCTGTCAAGCCATCTAATCATGCCAACAAGGAATATGAATGCTATATCATGATGATGATAACACACACACAAACACACACACACACATATATATATATATATATATATATATATATATATATTGAAAATACATATTCGCCTTTATATATTTAATTCTTTATATTGAACACTCAATATTTCATATATTCAATAAGACATTCAATACTTCATTTCATTGTACCATCCATTTTTATATTATATATTCCATATTCTATATCCCACATTAAATTTACAAGAATATAAATAAAACATAAAAAACAGACAGAGTTGGAACTCTTTTAAATAAAATAATATATTCCTCTATACACGATCATACAAAACCCTTTTTTGTATTTATTTTTACTCACACACACACACACACACACACACACACACACATATATATATATATATATATATATATATATATATATATATATATATATATATATATATATACACATGCATGTATGTATATAAGTAAATATATATATGCATGTAGTTATTATGTACTTAGATTTTATACTGCAGGTGGTAAACTGACAATCATTGAAGAGTCAGGATTTGGTTTGACTCCAGCTGATCCCATTTTTGTCTTTTATCCTTGTGGGGTCAATACATAACATACCTGTCCAGGATTGAGAAGAGTTGTTAGAGTATCAGAAAAGATACTGCAGATTCAGTATTTGCTCTTTGTAGTCTAACAGCAATGTCTGTGATGATGATGATGTCAAGCTGTAGCAGCCAAAGTCTTTCACTTGAACAACATTGGTGGTGCTGACACCTGCATACATGCAGCTCTTCCTAGAAAAAGAAAAAGAAATAAAAACATCTTTGCTAAGGACTACAAATTCGAGAAGGCACTTCCAAGTGCAGACCTATAATCTCATGATGTATGCAGAAACCATGGATGATGAAATTTGTCAATTTTCTATAGTTGGATGCCCCTCCTATTGCCAGCCTTCACCTGTTTCCAATCTCAAACATGTTTCCACAGAAAATTAGAAATGACAGGCATTGCTTGTATGGCAGTGGTATTCACAATTATTATGCAATGTGAAGACAAGGCGACACAGGTCCACACATACAAGCTCATTCAGTTTCTGTCAACCAAATCCAGGTTTTGATAAGCCCAGGGTTATAGTGGAAAGCACTTGCCCAAAAGGGCTACAAAGTTGGTGTGAACCCAAAAGCATTGGTTTGGAAATTAATTCCTTAACTACACAACCATGCATATATGTGTGCATGTACAAGTACAAAAGCTTAGAATCTATTCAATAGACAAGAAGCCTATTGAATACACTTTATGTGTTGTACGTTTGTATTTTCTATGTGGTTTTGCATTTATTGTATTAATGTTGTTTCTATATTATTGTACAATTTAGACCGTTAAATTATTCCATTATCCATTCTTAATTAGCACTTGTTTATTCTTAATTTCTCATTGTACAGTAGTGCTTCAGGAAGAGTCTAAAAGCCCTAAGTGTAGGAATTTTATAACTGAAGATTTTTCTTCACATTCATTTATGCTCATGTTTTAAATTTTCTATTACGAATTTTTTTTTTTTCCTCCCTTCCACATTTTAGTTGAAATAATAAATTCTCAATATCTTCATTAGCATATTAAAATCTGCCCCACCTTTTTTTTTCCTCTTTTTATGAAATATTGAAAGTACAGGTGGTTGTTATGGCTTTTTTATGATTAAAAATGGAAATGTGTTGACTGAGAACATTCTAGTCATTTTTCTGACAGGTGAACTTAGGCTTGTATAAAAAGAAAAACTGGGAAATATTATATTGAAGTTTGTTACTTTGATGCTCCAGTACATAAGCTGTATGTAAAGTTTGTATCATGGTTTGCTATTAATTTAGCTTCTTTGTTTAGTCTTCAAGTTGTTTAGATATCCTATGTACAATAAAAAAAATTGGTTGATAACACATCTTGTTTGTGATGTGCAATCTGTATTTTTTCTGTTTCTTTGCCTTACTGAAAATGTATAGTCAACTGGGTAGAAGAAAAGGTGGTACTTTTTATGTCTTGGAGTCATGAAGTTTACAACTTCCATGCTTTTATCTGAATTTACAAATTACATTAGTCATCTGAAATTTATTTGGTTGCATGCTGGTTTATGGTTTGTTGTCGATGAGATTTTTAATTTTCGTGCTCTTGTAATATATCATTACATTTAGTTTATGATTGGGTGTAATGCATGTTGTATTCGATTTAATGGGGTTTTGTGATGATAACGTTTTCATCAATTCTATAGCCAGAAGGCATTTAGTTCATACACAACACACTCTATGTCTAGTGTGTATGCTTGTGTTTTCTATGAGTTTTGCATTTATTGTATTGACTTTGTTTCTGTGTTGTATAATTTAGACTGCTAAATTATTCCAATATCCATTATTAATTAACATTTGTTTTATTTTTAATTTTTTCATGGATAGTGGTGCTTTTCAGAAGAATCTAAAGGCATTGGTGTGGGGATGTTATAACTGAAGATTTCTCAACCATACCTATGCATATAGAAGCATTTATTTGTGCTGTTTTTCTTTTCTTTTTGTGTGTGTGTGTGTGTGTGTGTGTGTGTGTGTGTGTGTGTGTGTGTGTGTGTGTGTGTGCTAATGTAATATATGAATATTTTCTTATTCCTATATTCATATCTAAGAATAGGCTCGCTGAATTGCTTGAAGATATTAAAGTACAGAAAAGAGAAAATATATTTCTATAAAGAATTAGCCTATTTTCTGAGTGCGCATATGTGTATGTGTTTGTACTTGTGCATGTGTGGTTGTGTGTGTGTATGAACTGAAGGTAATACTCATGAACATATAAATGAACACAAAGAGGTAGAAGATTGTACATATTGATACATGTACCTGTGTATATATATGTATGAACGAATGAATGTGTATGTATGCATGCATACACGTATGTGTATATATATATACACACATATATAATCATGTCCATTTCTAATTTTTATTAGCTGAACTATATTGGATGTCTTGGCTGTACACCACTACACATTAAACCACATTTTCTTTCATTAATACGCTTTTAATTATTCATTGAGCACTTTAAGAAAAGCATTCTTCATTTACTCAAGTTAAGAAGTACTCTTTGAAGTCCATGTGTGTCTATTCTCACATTATAATGCCCTGCCAGATTTAATTGCAAATTTATAGGTGCAAGCATGGCTGTGTGGTTGAGAAGTTCGCTTCTTAATCACATGGTACTGGGTTCAGTCTCATTGTATTCAACTTTAAACAAATGTTTTCTACAATAAAAATGGGCTGACCAAAGCCTTGTGAGTAGACAGAAACTGAAACAAGCCAGTCATGTGTGTGTGTTATTTCTTTACTGCCCACAAGGGGCTACACACAGAGGGGACAAACAAGGACAGACAAACGGATTAAGTCGATTATATCGACCCCAGTGCGTAACTGGTACTTATTTAATCGACCCCGAAAGGATGAAAGGCAAAGTCGACCTCGGTGGAATTTGAACTCAGAACGTAGCGGCAGACAAAATACCGCTAAGCATTTTGCCCAGTGTGCTAACGTTTCTGCCAGCTCGCCGCCTTGTGTGTGTGTGTTGGTGTTTTTTTGTCTTAACATAGCATGATAGTTGTAAATACACCACCTCACCATTATATCAGAGTGACCTCTGTTTCCAATCTTCCTTGAAAACCTGTCTGAACAGGAGGAAATATGACCTTACAAGTGAAGGTTAGTGACATGAAGGGCATCTATCTGGCTGTAAAAAACCTATGTTAATAAATTCCAACATGCACGTGTGAGTATGGAAAAACAGACCTTAAAACAATGATAATGGGGATTTGAGCAAGTTTGAGGGTTCCCCATCACCTCACTACATAATATTTGTCCAGTTGAATGTAAGTCCATCCATTTTTGGTAGCTTCTGCCCAATTATTTTTATAGCCAACAAAACATTGTTTATTGATATGTACTCATGACTGTGCAAGACCTTGTCTGTCTACCTGAAGAAGCAAAAACAGAAGCAAGCATGGTGTATCTGAAATTCAAACTTTGTTTTGTTTTCCACACAAAAGATTTTGATCAAGCCTTTATTTAATTGTTCAATTAATCATTCATTAGTATAAGAACACTTTGTTTAGACAATTTCAAAAATGCTCTATAAAGCTAATGTGGGTTAAGTTACTACACACAGCCACTTACATGCGTGTATGTCAGTTTTATGTATATGTTGACTGATATAAAAGCTGGCATTGTTTTAAAAAGGTAACTTAGCCATTAACTGTTGATACGACCAACTAAATCCTTGAAGACAATGCCCTAATATGGCTGCAGTTCAATGAATAGTTTGCAGAATCCCACCCAGGTCAATTTGACATCCTTCTTTATGAGTTGATGAAATGGTGAAAACATCAAAAGCAAAGAATAGATACATGCATGTTGAAGTTAAACAGACAAAGTGTCAAAGTAACAAGTCGTAGTTCTTTTGCTCAAATCATGTTCTGTGGTATATTTGAATAATTGTTACTGTAATTGTGGTGTATTCAGTTATTGTAAGTAGGCACTAACGTCTATAGACACAAGTCTAAGATAATTGGCTTCTTACTAAAGGGTTCATTTATTTATCTCATACCTGCTTAACATTTGCCTCTTAAAGGCCCTTTCATATACATTTGGAAAATGCACACACACACACGTGCTCACACACATCTCAGTATGTGTGATGTGCATAGTTATAGATATACGAGTTGTAAGAGTAATTACATTTTTCAAAGTCATAAAGAGAATAATTAATTTATATAAATCAAAAGTTCAATCATTAAAACATTCTATTCTTATTTTATGAGTAAAATAGCAGATGGTTATTTCAACTAAAAAAAGGCAGTCATCCACACTACCTACAATAGCAACAAAAACATTTTTTTCTTCACATGAGGCACAGGCATGTTGTGGTAAGAAGCTTGCTTCCCAACCACATGGTTCCGGGTTCAGTCCCACTGCATGGCACCTTGCGTAAATGTCTTCTATTATAACCTTGGGCTGACCAAAACCTTGTGAGTGGATTTGGGAGACAGAAACTGAAAGAAGCTCATCGTATATATATATATATATATATATATATATATATATATATATATACACCTAAACACACACACATATATATATGTATATATTTGTGTGTCTGCGTTTGTCCCCACCTACCATCGCTTGACAACCGATGTTGGTGTGATTACATCCCCATAACTTAGCAGTTCAGCATAAGGGACTGACAGAATAAGTACTAGGTTTATAATGAATAAGTCTTGGGGGTCGATTTCTTCGACTAAAGGCAGTGCTCCAGCATGGCTGCAGTCAGATGACTGAAGCGAATAAAAGAATATAATACCAAAGCAACCCATTGCAGTGAAATTGCAAATAGATCTCTTTTTATACTTGTGTGTGTGTGTGTGTGTGTGTGTGTGTGTGTGTGTGTGTGTGTGTGTGTGTGTTGGAAGTGATTATAATTTGCATAAATGCCTTTTGTGTTCTGTGAGACTATTTTCAGATGTCAGAGTTGAAATTGCTGTCACAAGTTTGAAGTTTATTCAAACCATATTGCCAGGCCAGCTAATTCATGTTAAGGTGGTTGTCATTCTCTTTTGTTTACTATGCTTCTATGACTATATTTTTCTAATAAACACAAATATTTGTATATGTGTACACACACACACACACACATTGTGTGTGTGTGTGTGTGTGTGTGTGCTTGTATATAAATTATGTACATATAACACAATAACTCTACCAGTTCTAAACAAAACCATTTGAAACTTTAAAAGTGACAAACTTCAACTTTACCACCTGTTGCAAACACTCAAAGTCATTTAGTAAATTTTCAGAATATAAAAGAAAAAAAACAACAACAACAACAATAGTATTAATAATAATATTTTATTCTTTATTCATCATGTAATATTCACAGCTGCCTGTTTAAAGTTTATTTATTGTCTGTGTGTGTTTGGGGTGGGGTTTTTTCCACTGAGTGGCAGGGTGTGTTTCTTTATAAACCATCTTTGTGTCCAAGGGACAACGAGTACAAAAAAAACTACACTGTACTCATACACACACATTTATAAGAACATTTTATAGGAAAATGAGCAGGATATATATATATATATATATATGAAAAAAAGAAACTTTACTGTAGAGGGGTGTTGTAGTTCTGTGTGAAGAACAATGAAAGTTCACCTTCCTATTACTACCTTCTACACCCACTTAGCTAGGAACAGGGTGGAAGTAGTAGAGTGTGTTCGACACACACTATATGGAAAACTGAAATGTGTGGGAGACTGGAAATGGAGGTGACACTGGAGCAGGTGTTGAGAATGGATGAAGAGAGGGGGTGGGGAAGGAAGGAGTGGGGACAGGACAGGTAAAAACAAATGGGGGTGGGTGGCAATCATAGCAAGGGGTTGGGATCTGTTGATTTATAAGTAAGCTTTGCATCTAGGTTGACTAAAGGAAACAATGAAGTGTGGTGGGAAGGAGTGGGGAACTTAACCCTTTCTACGTATGATTAATGTAACAGGGATCATTGCAAGAAAGGGGATAGATTGAAATACAGATATATATGATGGCTAAGATGTGATTAACACGATGATGATGATGGTGATGGTTGAAGTGAAGATGGTGATGAAGTAGGAAGTGATTTGTGATATCTTGAGCAAGCTTTTGTTTCCAATTCCTCACCCCACATATGAACAAAATTAATATTTATCTTTAATTAAGGCAGCAAGCTGGCAGAAACATTAGCACACTGAGCGGAATGCTTAGCGGTCTTTACGTTCTGAGTTCAAATTCTGCCGAGGTTGACTTTGCCTTTCATTCTTTTGGGGTCAATAAATTAAGTACCAGTTGCATACTGCAGTCAATCTAATTGACTGGCCCCAACTCCCCAAAAATTTCAGGCCTTGTGCCTAGAGTAGAAAAGGAATATCAAATATCTATGCTCCCACTAACCAGCCCTTTAGTTATCTGGGATTACGAAGGGGGGAAAAAATATATATTTAACAATAATATTAATATTCTTCATCTAAGAGAGAGCACAAATCTGGAACCCTCATTGGGCCAATGCATCTCACAATTCTGCTTTTCTCTTTCTTTCATGTCCTCATAACAGTTATAAACATATTACTAATATTCTGCCTTCTGTATATTTATAATTCTCATATTTACCTACGAATATTTCACCTATAAAGTAGTGTAACACTTTGATACACATATTTGATGTATCCAGTTGCATTACTGTAAATCTTGTAACATTCTTCTAGGGAGAGGGAGTAAACTTACACTCTTGGGTCACTTTTGTCAAGATTCACCCTTCATTAAGATCTACCTTGTATTTTTTTTTTTACCTCCTATATTTTCATTAATGGTTTCTTTTCTCATGGTCCTCCAGCACCTCTTACTGATAATCACAAGATGATAGGGGTGATCATGCTGCTAGTTAATAGTCTGGGAGATGGATTGCCTACTCTTTTACTTGTTTCAGTCTTTTGAATGTGGCCATGCTGGAGCACCGCCTTTAGTCGAGCAAATCGACCCCAGGACTTATTCTTTAGAAGCCTAGTACTTATTCTATCGGTCTCTTTTGCCGAACCGCTAAGTTAAGGGGGACGTAAACATACCAGCATCGGTTGTCAAGCGATGTTGGGGGGACAAACACAGACACACAAACACATACATATATATATATACATATATACAACAGGCTTCTTTCAGTATCCATCTACCAAATCCACTCACAAGGCTTTGGTCGGCCCGAGGCTATAGTAGAAGAACACTTGCCTAAGATGCCACGCAGTGGGACTGAACTCGGGACCATGTGGTTGGTAAGCAAGCTACTTACCACACAGCCACTCCTACACCTGTTCACTTATTCTTGAGACCAGGTATAAGGTGGTCTTCTTTAATGTTTTTGGTGCTGTGATTGATGGGACTCTAGAGGCTGCTATCTTGCTACTGCCTCAACTGCTTTCTTAGACTTTGCAGTTCGGAGTCTGGTTGGGGTGTAAATGTCCCACCAATGATTTTTACTACAATATGTATAACAACTAGGATTTTAGCACTGCACCATATTTTTATCTCAGCACCTTCAACTGGGTGCAGCTCTGGTATACCCTTGTGGCTTTTGAGGGTGCCATTATGACATACAAATCCATCTTGAATCCTCCTGATCATTTGTCTCTCATCACCTCTGGAACTTGCCATCAACCAATATAGTGATGCAAAAGACTAACATCATTTCCAATGTCCCTTATCATCACCCATGCATTTCCCTGTACCAAAAAACTAGGACACAAGCATATGGGTAGAGGTGTGTCTGACTATCTCAGCTTGTATTTTTTTTTTGCTGAGTCTTCAGTCCCAACAGTGCAACAGCCAATGTCATAAGCCTTATCCTTCTCAAATGAGATAATAACTCTTGATATTTCTTGATATGCTGAGATGGTAGTTATTAGAAACTGTGATCCTTCTTCAAGCACAGTAAGTTATCTTTATCTTTGTCTTATCTTGGATTAGACCCAGGACAAGGAGACATTGTCTAGTTTTACACAAATCTCTTAGATATTTACTTTTTCTAGAAACCTTGTCACATCTAAATATTCTACATGGGTCCAAACCATAGCAGCATGGAATATGGACGTTAAATGATGATGATGATGCAACAGAGGTAAAACTAAATTCTTTAACCCTGTAGCTAGATGCATTGCCGATAATATATGTCTGTGCAAGTATGGTATTCTGCTATCAGTGAAAATGTCTGAAATAATTTCTTCCTCAATTAAATTCTTCATTTTTTTCTTTTTGTTGTAAGAGTTCATTCTGCATTAGAATATACTTTTGTGCTATCATTAAATTTGTTTTGTACGAATATTATTTTCATTTTGTTGACGGTCACAACTATTAACCATTTTGATATGAGATGGAATACAATATAAAGTCTATAAAAACAAATAATTTTTGTCTAGCCTGCATAGTGGAGAAGGGGGACGACATCCACAAGTAACAAGAATTCTTAATTGGCAAGTACTCCAAAGTAACTTTTCTTTGGTAATATTTAAGAGCTGACTCCTGGAGTGATGAAACAACATATCTAAAAACAATGATAGTCAGCAGCAGCAGCAGCAGCAATAATAATAATAATAATAATAATAATAGTTATAAAGACCTCTGACAACAAGCTGCTGTCTGCCTTCACGGAATCAACCAGAGCAAACAAGACCAAGCGCTCTGAGAAGTAAAACAATAATAATAATGATTCCTTTATTAACCACAAAGGGTTTACATTAAGAAAAACTTTATGGACAGTACAGGACAAAGTATGTATAATAATAATAATAATAATAACAATAATAATAATAATAAATGCTCTGACACAGTACCAGGGACTGGCTCCTGATCTTAACTGATTGGAAGTGTTATCATGTACTTGTTTTGTCATGGTATAAAACATGGGCTACAACAAATCTGCTCAATACCACAGATTTGCTTATCAGTTGTTTGATCTTAACCAGTTGAGCATGTCCCTTGATAGCTGACAATATGTGCAATTCTGATCATGAGTAGAAGTATTGGGGGAGTATCATAGTCATGTGTTGAGAGGGAAGTCTTTGGGGTTTGAATAATTCACGTCTGGAAACATGGGTGTTTCATTCAACATCCTTAAACAACCCTTATTCAGGGACCTTTTGAGTGGGATGGGCTACTCGACTTGAAGAAAATTCTATCTGGGCCCCACCTGCAAGGTCCTGCACAGTTTATCTTGATATGAGATCACCATGTCGTGCACATATGGTTGTGATGCATGTGCCTGGTGTACCCTTAGACGGGTATTCATGATGGGTATATTGGGCTTCGTATATTTTACCCCAATGTCACTTTAATAGCATGTATTACTCTCTCATTCAACAACAACAACAATAATAATAATAGTCCTTTCTACTATAGGCACAAGGACTGAAAGTTGGTGTGGGAGAGGATTAGTCGATTACATCAACCCCAGTATTCAACTGGTACTTGTTTTATAGACTCCGAAAAGATAAAAGGTAAAGTCGACCTCGGCGGAATTTGAACTCAGAACATGAAGTCAGATAAAATACCGTTAAGCATTTTGTCCGGCGTGCTAACGATTCTACAAGCTTGCCGACAATAATTCTTTCAAACTTTGGGATAAGGCCATTAATTCTGAGGGGTTAGGGTTAGGGTTAGGTTATGTCGATTTCGATTAAATAGAACCCAGTACTTATCTGGTACTTATTTAATCAACCTAGAGTGGAAGAAAGGCAAAGCTGACCTCAGCGGGGTTTGAACTGATAACATAAAGAATCGGAAGTGAAGTAATGCTGTTAACGATTCTGTCAGTCACTGCTCTTTAATTACTGTCAATGACAACATTAACATCAACGCCATTAATAACAATAACGAAGAGGAAAGAGAGCAAAGAAAGGAGTCTTTAAGTTTTTGCTTGACCTGCAATAAATAGCAGGCAAAATCTCTTCCAGATATCATCTTACTCTCTCTTTACTCTTTTACTTGTTTCAGTCATTTGACTGCGGCCATACTGGAGCACCACCTTTAGTCAAGAAAATCGACCCAGGACTTATTCTTTGGACGCCTAGTACTTATTCTATCAATCTCTTTTGCCGAACCGCTTAGTTACGGGGACGTAAACACACCAGCATCGGTTGTCAAGCGATGTTGGGGAGACAAACACAGACACACAAACATATACACACACATACATATATATACATATATACGACAGGCTTCTTTCAGTTTCCGTCTACCAAATCCACTCACAAGGCTTTGGTCGGCCCGAGGCTATAGTGGAAGGCCCCTGCCCAAGGTGCCACGGCAGTGGGAATGAACCTGGAAACATGTGGTTGGTAAGCAAGCTACTTACCACACAGCCACTCCTGCGCCTATCTAAGATAAAGAAAGGACACTAATTAACATATAAAAAACGGTCACGGCTGGAGCGATGTATGTTTACCTGAGCAGTGTTGATCTGCGGCTAAACAAGAAAAAAAGCTCATACAGGATCATTCGATGTGTTTGAAATAGCTGTCAAATATACATCAAAATCATACACTCAAGCGTCTTAAATAATGAAAGGATATGGACAATGTAGCCACAGACACACTACTTAAAAGACATGATGGTCACAGCTGGAATGCCTATGATGATAAATCTATCCAATCAACAAAGACATGAGTAATAAGTTAATGTTGATGTAAGAAGGGGGATTTTAACAAACGAGGAATCAGCAGCTAACGGAAGCACACACACATTTTCCTTCGCAACATGTAAACGCTCATACGCACAGATACACGCACTTCGGATTAAAACTGAAATTGTAAAATTAAGAAGAAACTTGTTGCCCCCCCCCCCCACTCCGTATACTAATGATCAAGTGTGATGTTATCAACAGTGTAGGTTATAAACGGGGCCCTGTAGTCTGTGATGTATTGGTAGATTATTATAGCGTCATTAGCCCTTTTGTTACCATATTTCTTTTGAGATGCTCTGTGTTTCTTTCAATTACTTTAAATATAACAAAGAATTCAGTAAAATAACTTAGTTATCATTAGTGTTAGGAACATAAATTGTGACTAAGGTTTGGTGGAAGATTTTAGTTCAAAACTTATGAAAACAAGACATTTGTACTACAGAGCCAGAGGCGGTTTCGGCCGGGTTGGTATCAAAAGGGTTAGTGCAGTTATGTGTAGTCTGAGTTGACTCCTAGTGATGTGCTGATATAGAGACCAGCTACCTAAGGAATTATTACTACTCACAAGTCCAGATACGGGAGAAAATAATGTCTAGCTACCTCAAGGAAACACATCGCGTCCGGTTTCCTGAAGAACAATAACAAAATAACGAGTCAACGAAGGCGCCTGTACGAAGTCATTTGACATATTAGAAATAGCAACACTATCGCCTTCAAATCACATCCTACAGTCTTTTAAATGGGGAATGACATTGAACAAAGTAACTGAAAATAAATGAGGTGATCACAGTAGAAATGCCTGTGACACAGGTTTGTCCGAACACAAGCGATTAAGAGAGTGTTCATCCATTATTAGGTTAGTTACATGCGTAAAGAAGCATGTAAAAACTTTCCATGCGAGTGACTCAGGCAAGGAAAGGCTGTTTTTTTTCTTTTTCCACATTTGAGGACATTTTATGATTTAGTTTCAATTGACAACACCACTACTACGACCAATACTGCAGTAAATAAAATTTACTACCACTCCTACAGTAATAGTTAACCAACAACACTTACAACTTTTATACTATCATCATCACTACAACTTTAGTACACACCAGCGCCCACTTCTACTCTAAACTATTACTACCATCACCACAACCACCGGAGCAGCAGCAACAGCATCTCCGAGAACGTGTCATTCATGAAAATGAACAGCAGTACTATCCAAGCATGTGCGTGTGTGTGTGTGTGTGTCAATGGGGGGGGGGGGCAGACAGAAAGGAAGAAAGAGAGAGAAAAAATATAGTGGGGGGTAGCGAGCGCGCGCGAGCAGGCAGTCGGCAAGTGGAGCGAACACACAGACACAACGAAGACAACGAGCGAAAGCCAGTAGAAGACTTCATCTCCACTTACTGTATATAAAAGCATGCACACACACAAACACGTATATATATTGTTAGATATATATACATATACATACTGCATAAATATATACTATACGAAGAGAAGATGGATTCAACATGCCTTTTTATTATTCTTAATTCTTGTATGTATGTATGTATGCCAAAAAACCAGTAATATCTTCGGGTCTCCTATGTTTAAAGAATTGTAGGTAACGAGTCAACGTTGTTTTTGTTTTTGTGGTGGTAGGAGGCACTTCCCTTTCGTTAATTTTTCAGTTTTGTCTTCCTTTTGAACATTTCTTTTTTTTTAATATATAAGATTATGGTTCTTCAAATTTCTGCGCTGCGTAAATCCGAAATTATTTTACCAAAAAGCTAAAAATATAAATTTCCAGAAAGAGAGAGACATATAACTCTTCTTTTTTTTTTTTTACTCTCTCTTTCTCTCTCTCTCTCTCTCTCTCTCTCTCTCTCTCTCTCTTTCTTTCTTTCTCCCTCTTTCTCATTCCTTTACCCTCCCCCTTTCTCAGTCCATTCACTTTGCAGACTCATACTCAACATATTCGATCCGAAGAAATTACTGTTTTGGGGGCGCGCTAAATAATTTCCGAATCTTTTCTACGGCGTTCCAAAAGACTAGAATCGAAAAACTATCCAATGGGCCAACCGAAATTTCTTCATATGTGAGGGCATGTTGGTTAGGATTCAGAAAGAATAATAATAATAATAATAATAATAAAGGAGAAGGGTGCCAGTCTTTACGTAGATTTTCAATTTTGTATTTTTTTCGAAATTACCTTTAACATAAAACTGAATAGTTTCTCAAAAACGTCAGAGTGAAAAATTACGGAGATGAGGGAAAATCACCCTAACCCACCCAACAATTCCACATTCACCCCCACTTTTTTTTTCTAGGATCGTAAGACTTAAGATGTAAACATCCGAAAAGACGAAAACAAATTTCAGGTGCAGCGCATAATTTCCCAATCTATTCTTCGTAAATGGCATATATATATATATATATATATGTATATATATATATATATATATATATATATATATATATATATATATATATATATATATATATATATGGTGAGAGAGAGAGAGAAGGAAGAAATATATATATATATTCTTTTATTCTTTTACTTGTTTCAGTCATTTGACTGTGGTCATGCTGGAGCATTGCCGTTAGTTGAACAAATCGACTCCAGGGACTTATTCTTTGTAAGCTTAGTACTTAGTCTATCGGTTTCTTTTGCTGAACCTCTAAGTTACAGGGACGTAAACACACCAACATCGGGGGCATAACACAAACATATACATACATTATATATATATATATATACATATATATATATATATATATATATATATATACACATATATATATATATATATATATATATATATACATAGATACATGTATACATATATATATATATATATATATATACACACACACATATATGCATGCCTATATATATATATATATATGTGTGTGTGTGTGTATATATATATATATATATATATATATATATATATATATTGTTGTACTCGGGGATGGTCATATTGCCAGTTTAGCCAATATTATATATATAATAATAATACAAATAATATGTGAGTATTTGCATATATACATACATGTATGTACATACCTACATCTACATGTATATATAGATGCATATCTGGGTACAGGACACATACATATATGTATGAATGTATATGTATATATATATATATATATATATATATATATATATATATATATATATATATATATATATATATATATAGTTTAAAGATCCAATAGAAGTAAGAATCAACAAAAAATGTACTCCAGCCAGTGAGAGATAAATACACAACCAGAGGAGCTAAAACAGAGTTTGAATGATTGCTTTAAGATAGCGTATTTTATGAATGTGCCTGTTCAGTTATCGTAAAAGTATGAAATTGTAAGTAACTCTTTTAGTTGCGTATTCAAATTGATATATATTTATATAAATATATATGTGTGTGTGTGTATATATATATATATATATATATATATATATATATATATATATATATATATATATATATACATACACACACACACATATATATATATACACACATAATCATGTTTTAAAATTTGTCTTCACTGCTCACATGGACTGGGTTGTATGACAGGATCCAATGATCTGTGCTGAACACCAATGTTTCCTTCAGCATAGTCTTGGGTTGGATGCCCATCCTAATGCAAGGACTTTACAGAGTGTACTGAGTGCATTTTTCTTTGTGTGTGATACGAGTACTAATGAGTTTATCAACAAACTCACAAGACAAAAAAAATGTCCCCTTGATCAAGTGAAGTTATAGTAGAGAAAAAAGTGTCTTTATCCCAGGTGTTGAGAGGTCAAAGTACAACAGAGGGACAGGCATAGAGGTCTTGCTATAGAGATGAGATACATGGTGACTGCACATTATGTAAGGGTGGTTGAGGTAGCTGGAAAAAAAAGGCAATGAGGTGATGAGGTATCAGAGCAGATTCTCAAGATACAATAAGGTTGAGTATAAGAAAAGATATAAACAAACCATAGGGAAGAGTAGGTGGATAAATTCGTTAGAATTTGAGAGTAACATGACAGATGGTCTGAGATCGGTATAATGCTACTGATGGTAAATATCAGTATTGGGCAAGTGTGGTAGTGGGTGGGTGGGTGGATTGGAGTAGCTCAGAAAGAAGAATGTGATAAGTGGCTGTACAAGAATGGTGTGAAGAGCTGCAGTATTAAAGAACATAGATGGACCAGAAATAGGCTGATGATGTTCACAATGGGGGTGAAGAGTGGGTGGACAGAATAAAGTTTTTGAGGTAATCCCAATAATCAAGTTCTGATTATTGAGATCAGTAGTTGTAGTGCTTCAATTCTCATGATGTTTTGTTTTGTGGAGGGAGACCACAGTGGGTGACAGGGCTGTCAAAGCAGCATTATAGGCTGTCGGGTAAATCAGTGCAATGGGCATATAGTATTTATTGGATCTAGCGTTTTCTCATTCACAAAATATGCATTTTTTAAAAAGAAGAAAAACATCTGAAAATTGGCTATAATTATGTAACATTCCAGTCTTATTGCTTTGAAGGTATGATGTTGTAGAGAAAAAAATTGGAGGAAAAAGTTACAGAGGTTTAAAAATTGAAAAAAAAATGTATTTTGAGCCAATAGCGAGACAGAAATTTTTTGCACTTAGCAGAGCGGTGTCAACTTTAAGGTTGTACCATGTGAAATTTATAGTTTAGTGTCTGACCTGTTCATTGTAGGTTTCTAATTAAACAGATATACCTAATAAAATCAACATGTATCATCTTACTGTTTCTTTTGTCTCTTCATTGATTGTATTTTTTAATTATTTTCAAAATTTGTTATATTAATATATTTGTCAGCATGTGTTTACTTTATGCGTATTTCAGTATTATGTATACCTGTCATATATTTGTGTACACCATTAATATATAAGTGTGTGTGTGTGAAAAGGGGGTGTCTGTCTCCAAACCTCCAAAGTTGAGTAATGTTTTCATGCTTGGATTTGTAACCTACGATAAGAATAACACTGGTCAACAAAGAATTTGTCTCAAGGAAAAGAATACCTGCATCTTATTTGCTTTTGCATGCAGAATTCAAAAATAACGTCAAATTATCTGTATCACTCACAAGTTTCTCTGTTTGACGATATCCCTCTCAGTTCCTGTTACGTGGGTTAAATATCAGCTAAGCTGTTGAAATGTGAAGCTAACGGTTTAAGAAATACTCCTAATTTAAATTTTCATGAATAGAATTAACCTAATGAAATCATAAATCCAGCTATCTGAGTCATTGTGTCCCCAGAAATATACGAAATGAAAAATATATAAAAATACAAACACAGAAGCACATGAGAAAAATTAACATAGACAACTGTGAACCACAACTCAGCGTGCAGTTGTCATGGTAACAAGTTGTTAATGCCACGTTGTCTGTTGATTAGCTAAAATTACCCAAACTTCCCAACTTTAATTCCAAATAACATCAGATTCTTTAATTTACGAGATAAAGTAATTGGTTGATCGTAATCAAAATTCAGAGTTGTATCGATACACCAAAATTGAAAGCAATCTGAGCAAAATTAAGTGGGGGCTCATTTTACGAATGAGAAAGACTAGATCCTCTCTATTTATTGATAGCAAGTCACATCATACACAGGTCAGAATTAGGCCCTGTGAAACTGTCAGGTGTGCCTTAAAGATGGCACTGATGGGCAGCGGTATCTGAGATGAGACCTGACAAATGTAGAGAAAAGAAGGGTAATAGTATCAAAGTCTCTGGATGGGAAAGATCTAAGGATCTATGGGCCATATTGACATTATTCTTGATGCATTCACTCCATCCTAGATTGTTGTTTGCAGTATTTAATGCTATAAGAAGCTCTCCTCGAACACATATTATGTGTGTGTGTGTGGTACTTTTTTATGTTAAATCAGGCAGGAAGAAAGAAGAATTATGATGAAGATTTAAAAATGGGAAACATGAACTGTGATGGTTCCTGCTATTTATGGGTATTTTAGAACAGGATGTGATGCTATTCTAACTGAAGGAATGAAATAAGGGAACAATAGACCTACCACCACACACACACACACACACACACACACACACACACACACACACACACACAAAACAAAAAACAAAGTTCTTCAAATGAAACAAAGAACTCTATATCAATAAACCCTGTCACCACCCACCTTCATCCCTCTGCCTAATTAAAACACTGTTTACTGATATAAAAAAAATATAGGAGAAAAGCAGGAGGAGCAGAAGTAATGTATGAAAATTTGAAGCCTTAAATTTTGTTGTTGGCTATTATGATGACTGGGGACTATGATAAACACCACCTCCTCCATTACTGCTGTTTGTTTTAAGCCTTAGTATTACCGCTGCATGCCAACAATCGCAACTTTTTACTCCCTTCAGCCACTATAGAAGGAGGTAAGGCTTAGAAAAAAGAAAGGGACAGACAGAGAATGTGTGGCTATATGAGTGTTATGTTGAAGTTAAAGTCCAGATAATAAGAAAATTGATAGGGTAGGGGTGACATCAGCAGTAGCAGCTGGTTGAGTGAAAATAAGGAGATGGTTAGGAAGAGAATAGAACCAAAAGAGAGAGAGAGAGGGGTTTCTTTTGTTTTGCTTAGAGTCCACTTTGAACTAGCACTTCCTGCATCACAAAGACAAAATATGTCAAAAGAAAAAAAAAGAAGAAAAAAAAACTGAAAGAATTTCACATGACAAGAGTAGAAGGATTGGGTGATAGCTAGAGGAGAAGTGGACAGGAGACAGTTGGACAATGTCTTCATGGTTTTCCATCCCTTTCCTCTACATATGGATTATTTACCCTTTTTCTTCTTCTCCTACAAGCACATTTGTTTGTGTGATTGTAATAGTTGGGCTGTTATTATATTTGAAAGGAATAAAAAATAGCAGAAATCACAACTAATTCTGTTGGGAAACATCAACCTCACAACATCCTATTTTCTCTCTTAAGATCCCAAAATATGACAAAAGAAAAATGAAAACGGCCCAGGAGGGGAAAAAAATGCACCGACAAATAAAACACTAAATAATAAACGTTGTCAATTAAATTTATCTTAAACGATAGCAAACATACTACAACAAAAACTGTACCATTAGAAAAAAAAAATACCATTAAACCTCAAACAAGTAGATAAAAAGTATAGAAATCCATCACATACAGGCCAAGTGTTCACAACAGAATTTAAATATTGGATGATAAAAATTACAACTGGTACATAATTGGAATATAATGTGTGTGAGTTTAAAGTATGGAAATACTATTTAAAGTGTGTGTGTGTTTTCATATTATCACCATTCACCATCATCATGTAATGTCCGTTTTTCCATGCTGCCATGGGTTGGGTGGTCTGACAGAAGTTAGTGAGCCAGTGGCCAGTGCCAAGCTCTACTGTCTGTGTTGCCATGGTTTCTACGGCAGGATGCCCTTCCTAAGGCCAACCACTTTACAGAGTGTACTAGGTGCATTCTATATATATATATATATATGTATACATATGTCGCCATGATAGATAGCTGACCACAACATTCAAATTCTTTTTCTCCGTGTTTTTCTCCTTGTTTTTCTCCTTATTCTTTCTGTTGAAGAGCCTAGGGTCGAAACGTTAAAGATTTTCGCTATTCCCAAGCATTAAACTAATACATCCTTTTGTTGTTTACACCACCTCTCCTCGCCTGTTGTTTTTTTCGTAAATTCTCCCATATATATATATATATATATATATATATATATATATATATATATATATATATATATATATGTGTGTGTGTGTGTTATTTCTTTACTACCCACAAGGGGCTACACACAGAGGGGACAAACAAGGACAGACAAATGGATTAAGTCGATTATATCGACTCCAGTGCGTAACTGGTACTTATTTAATCGACCCCGAAAGGATGAAAGGCAAAGTCGACCTCAGCGGAATTTGAACTCAGAACATAGCGGCAGACGAAATACCGCTAAGCATTTCGCCCGGCGTGCTAACGTTTCTGCCAGCTCGACGCCTTATATATATATGTGTGTGTGTGTAGTGAGAGAGAGAGAGAGAGAGAGAGAGAGAGAGAGAGAGAGAGATCTTCTTTAGAAAATTTGAGCAGGGAAGCTAGCTAACAACACCTTTTCTACAAAAAATTTCCCAAAGGAGGGGTCCTAACTATGAAATAGTGGAACACCATGTAAAGTTATTAACCATTGACCTCCCTTATTAATTTTTTATAACTTGCATTAATTGAGCTTACAAAAAATTTTAAAAAATAAAACAATAAAACTTTTACACATGTATGGGTGTAACACTGTATGTATATATATATGTGTGGCTTGCTTGTTTGTTGTGCCTTGTTTATCATTTTGTCCATGTTCTTTTGCCACGTCATGTACCCAGTTTTGTATCTATATGTACATGTAGATGAAGGTATGTACATACATGTACATATATATGCATATACTCATATATTGTTTATATATGTATATGAGTATGTGTATGTGTGTGTGTGTATAGGCTGAGATTTAAAAGCTATAAAGAAATAGAAATACAGCAAGATAGCTGAAACTGAGATAGAGAGAAAAAGGGATAGAAAGAAAGAGAAAGAGAATAAGAGGGAATGACACGGAAAGAAAAACAGTGAGTAAAAGAAGAAATACATATATATATTGGAAATGAATGCAGAGCTGGCCATATGTTGTTCAGCATGTATTTGTGCAGGCACACACACATGCACACACAGGCATACTCCAGCAGGCTGTATGAGGTTATATGTATGTATGTATGTATGTACGTACGTGCACTGTCCACTATGATTATACAGTGTAGTGGACAGCACTATGCTATATATTATATCATACA
>NC_142937.1:41082586-41135099 GCF_046866305.1 Octopus bimaculoides
TATATATATATATACATATATACTATATATATACATGTATAATATATATATATATATACATATATAATATATATACATATATAATATATATATATACATGTATATATATATATATATATATATATATATATACATATATATATATACATGTATATATATATATATATATATATATATATATATATATATATATAATATATAGATGTGGCTGTGTGGTAAGTAGCTTGCCTACCAACCAAATGATTCCAGATTCAGTCCCACTGTGCAGCACCTGGGGCAAGTGTCTTCTACTATAGACTCGGGCCAACCAAACCTTGTGAGTGGATTTGGTAGACGGAAACTGAAAGAAGCCCATCGTATATATGTATGTGTATATATATATGTGTTTGTGTGTGTCTCTCTCTCTCTCTCTCTCTCTTTCTCTCTCTCTATATATATATATATATATGCTGGTGTGTTTATGTCCCCATAACTTAGTGGTTCGGCAAAAGAGACCGCTAGAATAAGTACTACGCTTAGAAAGAATAAGACCTGGGGTCGATTTGCTTAACTTAAGGCAGTGCTCCAGCATGGTTGCAGTCAAATGACTGAAACAAGTAAAAGAGTATATAATATATATATAAATTTATTATATATATATATATATATATATATATATATAGAGAGAGAGAGAGAGAGAGAGAGAGAGAGAGAGAGAGAATATATGATATAATATATATGTATATAATATATATATATATTTATATATATATCTGTATGTAATATATATATGATATATATTATATATATATATATATATATGTAATATGTATATATATTACATATGATATATAATATACATGCGTATAATATATATATATATATAGAGAGAGAAATATATATATATATATGTGATATATGTATATGTATATAATATATATGATACATCATATATATGTATATAATATATATATATATGATATATATATATATAATATATATAATGAATATATTTATATACAATATATAATATATATAATGCATATATATAATACATATATATAAACAGTATATAATATATATAATGCATATATATATATAATACATATATATATAAAATATATAATATACATAATGCATATATATATAATACAGATGTACATAATATATATATATATCTATATATATAAATATATATATATATATATATATTTAATATATATTTAATATATATATTTTATATATATATATATTTAATATATATTTAATATATATAATATTTTATATATATATATATTTAATATATATAATATTTTATATATATATTTAATATATATTTAATATATATAATATTTTATATATATAATATTTAACTTATATAATATATATAATATTTTATATATATATTATATAATATATATATATATGTTTTATATATATATTATATAATATATATATGTTATATATATATATTATATAATATATATATATGTTATATATATATATATATAATATTTTATATATATATTATATAAAATATATATATATGTTATATATATATATGATATATATATATAATATTTTATATATATATTATATAATATATATATATGTTATATATATATATGATATATATATATAATATTTTATATATATATTATATAAAATATATATATATGTTATATATATATATGATATGTATATATAATATTTTATATATATATTATATAAAATATATGTTATATATATATATGATATATATATATATATGATATATATATATAATATATATATATATATGATATATATATATGATACATATATAAAATATGTATGAGATATATATATAATATATATATGTATGATATATATAATATATATATATGATACACATATAAAATGTATATGACATATATATATATATATATGATACATATATAATATATATATAATATATATATGATGTATATAATATATAGGCCGCAGGGGTGGCTGTGTGGTAAGTAGCTTGCCTACCAACCACATGGTTCCGGATTTAGTCCCACTGCGTGGCACCGTGGGCAAGTGTCTTCTACTATAGCTTCGGACCGACCAAAGTCTTGCGAGTGGATTTGGTATACAGAAGCTGAAAGAAGCCGATTATGTATATATATATATGTATGTGTGTGTTTGTCCCCCCAACATCGCTTGACAAGTGATGCCGTTATGTTTACGTCCGTGTACAGTTCGGCAAAAGCGAACGATAGAATAAGTACTATTCATACAAAGAATAATGGGGGTGCTCTAGCATAGTCACAGTGAAATAACTGAAACAAGTGAAAGATGAAGAGATACATATATAATATATATGATATTATACAGATATATGATATATATTATACATATATATATTTATAATATATATAACATATATAATATACATATATATTTGTATATATAATGCATATTTTATATGTATAATATACATATATATATATAATATATACATATACATATATATGTAATATATATCGATAGATAGATACATATGCGTGTGTGCTGCTGTAGTCATGGTTGTTGACAAGTATCTCTGTGAAGTGTTGTTCCCCTCTATCGGGCCAACGGGGGACATTAGTGTGCATGTTTACAAGTGTTGTCAACAGGAAGGCTATCTTGACGTAGCAAATGTTGTGTAGCCCATGGAACCATGAAAAAGTGCAAATTGGACAATGTCAATGTTCATTGACATGTATATATGTTTATACATACATGAACATATGGATACGTATATACAAATGCACATATATACATACACGTTCTTAGATACACATATACATACACATGTATGTATGTACACACGTCAAGTTATGTGTATATATAAGTGGTTATTTGTATAAATATATATATGTCATAGACATATAGATATTTTAGATATATATTCGTACATGGCATATACAAACGCACACACACACATACACATATATATGTTCATGTATATTATATGTATACGAATATATGTACGTATATACTTTTATGCATATGCGCAGGAGTGGCTGTGTGGTAAGTAACTTGTTTACCAACCAGATTGTTCCGGGTTCAGTCCCACTGCGTGGTACCTTGGGCAAATGTCTTCTACTATATTCTCGAGCCGACTAAAACCTTGTGAGTGGATCTGGTAGACGGAAACTGAAAGAAGCCCGTCGTGTATGTATATATATGTGTGTGTGTGTTTGTGTGTCTGTGTTTGCCCTTCCCCTTCCCAACATCGCTTAACAACCGATACTGTTGCGTTTACGTACCCGTAAATTAGTGGTTCGGCAAAAGAGACCGATAGAATAAGTATTAGGCTTACGAAGTATAAGTACTGGGGTCGATTTGCTCGACAAAAGGCGGTGCACCTGCATGGCCGCAGTCAAACGTCTGAAACAAGCAAAAGAATAAAAGAATATATGTACACACACATACATTCATATTATATATTTAAACGCATAACCGCGTATACATATTATTTATATAAATATATATCATTCATATACATACACACATTTGATATAAATATAACTATATGTATATATGTATAATTGTATATCTCCATATATATATATATATATATATACTTCAGGTATATGTATAATTGTATATCTCCATATATATATATATATATATATATATATATATATATATATATATATATATATATATATATA
This sequence comes from Octopus bimaculoides, assembly GCF_046866305.1. NCBI lineage: Eukaryota > Metazoa > Mollusca > Cephalopoda > Octopoda > Octopodidae > Octopus > Octopus bimaculoides. Next base: position 41,086,252 of record NC_142937.1, read on the forward strand.
CTTCAGGTATATATCCGTAACACACATACATATATATATATATATATATAACACAGCTGTAAATATAGACGAGGAGTAGCAAAAATACACGAGCGAAGTACGGGATGTTGACAAAAGATCTCTCTCTCTCCGTAAAGAATATATAGGTTTTAGGTTTGAGGGAGAGAGTGCAGTTAGCAGCAGTAGTAGTAGTAGTAGTAAAAAAAGATAGATGAAGAAGTGAAACAAGAAAAGATGAATTGGAGTAAATCATTCATTGTGTATAGAAAGAGGGAACTAGCAAAGTGAAAATGTTTCACGATGATATGTAAGGTTTAGTGTATGTAGCTCAGTATACTCTTTTTAGAAATGATAATACCAAATACATGAAAGAGGGCTGGGCATTTCAAAGAGTTTAATTAAATTAAGTCTTTAACGTAAAAAGAAAAAGGAGGGCCTTTAAGAGAATCGCCTACTTCCTTCCTTTCTCTCCTGCTTTCAATTTTGTGTCTTTCTGTAGTATATCTACCGAAGAAGAAGAAAGAAGAAAAGATACAATGAAAGTTGCAAGAGAGAAAAAGTGAAAGAGATGAAGACGAAAGGAAGTGAAAAAAATACTATACAAAAGGGGCGGAGTGAGTAAACAAATATCCAAACTGTGAGGGGGAGAAAATAAAGATGATCAGCAGTGTGAGGTAATATAGTAAACGAGGGGGAATGAGGCGGATAAGAGAGTATTAATATAGTGAAAGAGGGGGAATTAGGTAGAGTAAGAGATTGAAATATGTATTCATACACTATCTTATGTGTGTAAATATAAATATATATATATATATATATGTATATATACACACACCTATCTATATATGTATGTGTGTGTGCGTATCTGTGTAATAAAATAGTAGTGATGAGGTGTTTTATGCAGAAGAAACAGAAATGGAAAGAGTAAAAGGCGAGACAGAGGTGGGGGGAACGGTTGAATTTAATTGAATGACAAAGAGAGAGAGAGAGAGAGAGAGAGAGAGAGAGAGAGAGAGAGAGAGAGAGAGAAAGAAAGAAACAGATAATTACACCGTTCTTCCATTCAGTAGCATTGCTTGGCATTATTATTGTCGACTAATGCACACACACACATTTATTTGCGTGTGTGTGTACAGCTGCTGCTTTTCACGTTTCTGTATAACTATATCATTGCTTCTGCCACTGCATCCATGGTTAACTGTTTTCTTTCTCTAAGTTCTTCTCCTCTTCCTGCCACTCTCAATATACGTTTGTATGACTTGTAAACAACCCGACAGGAATAAAGGTAAAATAAAGTTACACACACACACACATATATATGTTGTCCTTCCTATCTATCTATCTATCTATCTATCTATATATATATATATATATATATATAGATAGATAGATAGATAGGGAGAGAGACAGATAGACAGAGAAATCAGAAGAGGGGGAAAACGGGTAAAGGACTAGACTTGTGATACGATTGCTTGATTTTAGCTTATTGTTTTTATCGGGAACATTAGGCGATAGAAAGCAGGAACACAAAGCATGTTTTCTCGCATGCGCGCGCGCGCGTGTGAGAGAGAGAGAGAGAGAAAAAGAAAGAAAGAGTGTATTTATGTATCCATGTTTATTTACATGTGTAAGCATGTGTGTTTGTGTCGATATATATATATATATATATATATGTATGTATGTATTTAAATTGGAGCTACTATTAGTTTCAGGTTGTCTTGTGTATGTATACATACACACACATATATATATATATAGTCTGTATGTTTGCGCGTATGTCAATTTCTTCAGCAATCGTGAAGCATGTTCATTTATTTTTGTTGTCATTTCTGTGTATAGATTTTCTTCCACCTGTCATGCCAAACCCTCTTCTACGCGTGAAAATGTTCGAATTGTATGTTACTTTATTGTCAAACGGTTCCGATCATTATTACATGAAAATGCATTTACGCCAGCATGCTATAACCACAATGATTCGAACCAAGAAAAAAGTCATACATAACACGCGCGTATAAAATTACACATCTGAATAGTTTGCTTCCTTAAAATATTTAACTAATAACTAAGAAAAATAACAAACTCATTCCGGAGCTAGCGAAGACGGACACACACACACACACACACACACACACACATGCGAACGCACGCAATTTAATTTTGTGTACGCGGGCGCGTGTGTGATGAGGTAGAGAAGAGAAATATACAAAAGCTTGTATACCTCCAAACATTCTCATATCTATCTATATATATATGTGTGTATACTTCATACAGTGTGGGAAACGGAGAGTGAGTGGGAGCACTAAATATGCCGATTCATATGTAAATATACGTAAGACGTAACATAAAAGAGGGAGTGGTTTAAAAATATAATTTTCAAGCCTTATTTGACGATATTTTCTTTATCTTCACCGTGTTTTTCCTTTCTTTCTTCTTTTTCCTGTTGGTTTTAATAATTTATGAAGAATAAATTTCATAGTAATCCATAAATACATAAATAATGAACCAGGGAGGAGGAATGAAGTGCGACGAAATAATAGCCCCAAAAAGTATATAGAAACTAAATTAATATTGCATACAATTTAATGTATGCAAACGTTTTATATCTATTATTGATTTCCTTTTGTTTCATTTTGCTGTTATAAAAATTCAATTAGATTAATTGTTAAATTCGTGTCATTCATGTGCGTGCGTGTTTGTATACATATATATATGTGTATGTGCATATGAGATGTCATATATCTATATCTATATACATATATATGCACATGTCATAATATATATATATATACACACACACAACACTGTATTACGTCTGCATATATATATATATATATATATATATATATATATATATATGCACATGTCATAATATATATATATATACACACACACAACACTGTATTACGTTTGCATTTATATATATATATATATATATATGTATATATATATATATGTATATATGCACGTCATAATATATATACATATATATTTATATATACACACACACACACAACACTATATTACGTCTGCAGCTCCTTATATGAGTGTGTGACTTGGATCATGTTTAGTTTGCACTTAAAGCAGAAATTATATATAAAAAAAAAAATTATGCAAAAAATAAATCATCAAACAAACCAACACCCTCTCCTACAGAAGAGAAGAATAAAACAAAACAAAACAAAAAAAAAAATAATAAGACCCACCATCTACCCCCCACCCTCACCCCTATAAAAATCCAGTTCGTTCTACGCCTGTGTTGGGGTTGAAATAGATGTTTAACATATTTTTCATTTTGCAAAAAGAAAAAAAAGAAGGAGGAGGAGGAGGGAGAGTGAGAGAACGAGGGGAGTAAGAAGGAGAGAGAGAGTGTGTGTGTGTGTGTGTGTGTAGTAGAAAGTGAGAGAACGAGGGGAGTAAGAAGGAGAGAGAGAGAGTGTGTGTGTAGAGTAGAGTAGAAAAAATCCAACAACAAAACAATGCAAAGAAATCACGGAACCTACTTTGCTTAGTTTCGTCTAACGCAGACAACGTCTCCCTTGCTCACCGTAGCACTGCACGGCCGCCATCTTGCCGCGTTGCATGCTGGGTAAGGACACAAGACAAGATGGCGACAAAGCTGGGGTGGCCGTGGATGAAGGTAAATTTTATGTCCTCTCAAATCATTCTTCCTCCTACGTCTAGAGATCCAAAAATAATCGAGGCTTCTTATCGGATGTTTCAATATTGTTTTGTTGCTGCTGTTTGATTAATACGACTTACTGCTATTGGAGTAACTACTACCGATCTCCTTCGAAAGGTTTGAAATTTACACACATACATGCGTGTGTGTGTGTGTTGTGTATATATGTATATACAATATATATATATTTATATATATATATATGTATATATATCATGTTGTTTGTTTGTTTGTTTCGGATATGTATCTGTTTTGGAGTGGGGTACAGAAACCAGTGTATACCTGTGTATAAATACACATGCACACACATTCATTCATTGGATACTCGCTAATTTTCACTTTCTTTCTATCATGCCATCCTAATTTCTTTCATACAAACTCTTGGAAAACATATTATTACATTGCCTCTTGTAGTCTATGTGTGCTTACATATCACAAATATGGGTAAATCAAACGGGGACCAGTAAACAACATCCTTTTTTTTCCTCCCTAGTCATCTCTCTGGCTGTTCCCTGAATTCATCCTGCGATCCTAAAGCATAGATTTCTGAAGGAAGATGAAATGAAATATGCCAAATTTCGGGCTGTTTGTTGTTGTCTCCTAATTTTTTTTTTAAATTTTACTATCAGAGTGGCTACTGTTTAATTGTACACACACTTATTAATTATATATCGTATATTAGTCATATACATTCATATTTCGGCTTCGACAGTTGAATACATAGTTGTGATATATTATTTGTAGATTCCTAACATTTTCTCTCTTACCATTCTCTCTGTCTCTCCTTCCATTTTTGACAATGTTTCTTTTGTTTTACTCTTCATTTCTCGTGCCCGGCTTCATTTCATGTTCATCTTTTCGTTTTGTTAGTGAAAAGAATTATGAGAGGTGTTATGTCAAGAAAATGTGTTGTCGATGGAAAGGAATGGTTTATAACGAACGATCATGCGAGCAAGCAAGGAAATGCGCGTACGCACGCTGACACACACATCTCTGCACGCTTGCACAGACGCACCTACAACTCCGCACACACGCGCACTGACTAAAATAAACAATCCTACGTTTTGTATTGTTTTTCGTTGTTTTTTGGAACGTTATCGATGATTGGGAAAACAACAACAACAACAGAAATGTGTTTACACACAAACACATTGACACAGCTGATAATTGTTAGTGATGATGGCTCCCAAGTTATCATTGTTCAAACAAAAAAAAGAAAAGCAAATTGCGCGCACAGATACACATATACACACGGGGAAAAAGAAAAAGAAACCACAAAAGAAAATCGTTTACCCTACCCCTTTTTGTAATAAAAAAAAAAAATCTACCTTGACAAAGTGATGTTTGTCACTATGATACATATACATATTCGCTGATTTACATCTTACGGATGTACAACAATCAAAGAACAACAAGAACAACCGAATGACAATGAAGTTTTCACAAGACGCATTTGGCGAGATCAAAAAAGTTCAGCAAGTTAATGGAGATAGGATTTTTTTAAAAGAAATTATCAGATCGCTTTCTCCTTTTCTCCTCCTCATCATCGCTTCGTTGTCATTGAAGCGATGCAGAAGGTCCTACAACCACAGAAATTATACTGATGGTGATGACGATTTCTTGTAACAACAAACAATCACAATGACGGAAAACAAGCAACGATAAAAAATGGTCTTGTTCAAGGAATGACCATGGATATATTATCTATGTATACCAGATAGATACACAAAAACGTTATTACTGCTGTCATCTTTTTTCCAATCATCAACACCACCGACATTATCATCTTAAAGCATATTTTTTAAAGTAGTCATTCTTTCTAAACAGTCATCCACGCACTGACATAGAACTATTGTTACTTAAAAGCAATTAAACAGCTTCCTTTTAACAAAAGCCTTGTACATACAGTTTGCATATCTCCCACTTTTTTTTTCTTAGCTCCATGTATATTCATTTTCGTCAGTTTTTTTTTATAAACCAGACACTCTTTATCTCTCATTCTTTCTCGAGTCTTTTGTAATTTAATTCTTCCATGCCATAAACTCTCTTCTCTCCCTTTTACTATCAACTGATACTCCAATTCCCTCCTACAACTCAACTTTTTCTTTCTGCACTTATTTTGTTGTTGGATGTTACTAATCACCATAGTAACGTTTCAACAGTTCACACATACACACACACACACACATACATATATATATATATATAGTTTTAGGGAAAAGAACCAAGGTTCATGAACTCATCGATGAAAATCCACTGGTTTTAATTGAGTTTTTACCTGTAATTTTGGATTTTGTCCCTATTATTATTATTATTATTATATATACATACATATATATATATATATATATAACGTGAAGTTATCGTACAGTTACTGTTAATACCTCGTTCAGAGATTTAACATTGTTATATATATATATTTATATATAGTCTTTATGATTCATATATACTTTGCGCTCGCGCATTATATATATATGTATGTATGTATGTGTACCAATTTGTTTGTTCGTTGTATGTGTGTGCGTGTGCATTTTGCATGAAAGAATAGTATTTAAATAGAAGAAAGCAGTAATCGAAGAGAGAGAGAGAGAGAGCCAAGCAAAACTGGGCGGGAGAGACAGTATTGAAAGATATTAAAAAAAAAAGACTGTGTGTGTGTGTGTAGTAAATGACAATGTATTGTTTTTGTGTATAGATTATGCCGGAGCAAGTGGTGTTGTGAATAAATGTATGTGTGTGTGTGTGTGTGCATATATATATATGCACAGATCTTTGTATATTTATATATATATATATATGTGATTGAAGGGAGGGGGAGAACCTCAGCGGTTGTTACTTCCAACTTGCTTCCAATATCGCCATTTTAAGTTTATCACTTCATTTCACTGATGTTCTCTCCTCTGCCTTGTCCTCTTCCTTCTGCTGTTGTTTCTTGTCTCTCCACCACACACACACACACACCCCGTACTTCCTCCCCTTCTTCTCTTGTCTTCCCTCTCTCCTCTCCTCTCTTCTCTGCCTCACACGCATCTCTTTGCACTTCCCTCTTTTCTTCACTTTCTCTGTTTCATAGCAGCAGTAGGGCTTTTTTTTCTTCTTCTTCACCATATCTAATTTATACTTTTACATTTACATTGCATTATGCATACATGCGTACACACATACACACACACACATCTAATTTTAATTAACCTTTATGACTCTTGAATGTATTTCTATTTATAAAAGATATATATGCATATATAAAAAAAAGAAAACCAACTCTTTTCATGTCTAAGCATTCCAGTTAACAATTCATTCTTCTTAGTATGTTACTGTTGTTGTACGCCACCACTTCCAATATCCTTCCTTCCCTTTAGCTAAGAGAGATGACACTTTGTCGTAGTTAATAAAAAGGAGTTGCCATAGCACTTCTCCACTCGCCATTCTGTTCACACCCTCTTCTATTATTGACCCATCTCGTTTAGCAATCTTATTTCAGTACTTACTTCGTAGAGAATTATCGTTAATATCGATTTGGTGTGTTTAGAATAGGAACGAAAGGTTTCTTACAAAAGACCAAACTGTTTCAACGCTGTTGTTAATGAGAAATTATTTATACGTCCAGTAAACTTTGTAGCGGGTCGATTTCTCCACCCCCTCCATTTTCCGATTCTGGGTTACCATTGCTCTAGCGTATCATGGTTGGGAGGCCAGCATGTACGTTACAACTGCTGCATTCCTCGTAGATTAGAATAATATATTTTTAAATTAAATTTAATGAAAAAGATGAAATAGTGAATGGGAGGTTATAATTGATGTTTATATTTCTTTTTTCTCTTAGTACTTTTTCCTTTGAATAACCATGAAAAGTATTGCATAAATATATTGCCATTTTTTTTTTATGACTTTCAGCTACAATATTTCTATTCCATTTTGTGCATTGTATTTTTTTTTCTTTTATGTTGGATCGTTGTGGCCAAAGAAAAATGCTTACTGTGATAAAGAAATATAATCAGCATTGGAATATATAGTTAACATCTATTTCAGCGTACAGAAAATCTTGCAGAAGAGGCCAAAGTAATCGAAAACTTGGAAATATGTTAATTTACTTTCTTGAAAATTAATTGTGTATAATAATCTATATCAGTTTACGAGTCATGTAGTGCTATCAGTTACAGCCAAAATCTCTCCCTCAAAATGCGCACCATTGTCATTGTGCCACTATTATTAAGTCATTACTTAGTGTAAATGTATAGAAACCATGAACAGTTTGGTAGCCTTCATAACTAAGATATTGAAGGATATGTGTATACACACACACAAACACACATGTATATATATATATATATATATATATATATATATATATATATATATATACACACTCATATGTGAATATATAAACATAGGTGTATACAACATGATAATTTGTGCGTGTGTATACTAATATACTGTATAATAGATATTCCATATCATCCAGCCCATATAAATATGTAAAATCGAGTAATGTAATATGATTATACTTTAATATATTCTTTTATGCGTTTCAACCCAATGGTTTGCGGCCATGCAGGAGCACCACCTGCATTATCACTTTTTTGGTGGCCTTTCTTTTTTGTTTGGCTTTTGGTGAAAGAGAGAATTTGATATTGCTAACCCTTTTTTCAGCTTCTTGCTCTGATGTAGGTTCATCTGGGACCTTGTACAGCTGGAGGTCAAGTTGTTTCTTGAAGACAACTACCCCAGTTCCATGTAGATCTCCATGTATTACATATCTATATGTCTGCACACAAACACACACACACACACACACTTATATATATATATATACACACATGCATACATGTTTATGTATATATCCATTTCTATATTCGTGTCCCCTTATGGCATCATGCAAATAGTTGTAAACAAATGTCACCATCATACATCATTTGTTTCCAGTGTTCTGCATTTGGAAATGGATAAAAGTTCAGCTGAACAAAATTTGCTTTAACAAATTGCATCTGGCCCATGCAAGGATGGAAAAGTGATGTTGTATAATTAATTTATGTATATTGTAAGATATATACTGAATGACCTACTTCCTGGCTGAATTAACATGTAAAACTTATTAAGTATTCTGGCTGATTATAATTCACATGTATATATTCAGGCCTTGGAGTGGACTATTAAAAATAGACTTACCCAATATGTCAAGCAATCTTATCCAAGCCAGAAATCTCATTGTTTATCCAGTGAGTTCATGCCCACATTACATATATGTATATACACATATTCATGTGCATATATATATATACACATATGTTTAATATACTTTATTGCATTTGTACTATATTATAGTTATATGCCAGTTCATATCTCCTACATTAAGCCATGGATCAAAAACCTTTGTAAAAGAAATTTGGGAGGTGGAAACTCGACACCCATCTTGTATATATGTGCAAATATATATACATACATCTGAATATGTGCATATATACATAAGTAATTGTATCTCTTCTGATGATTGCCAAGATTTCTCTCAAGTTCCAGTATGAAACTGATTGGTAAATTGGCTGTTATGAGTCTATGATATTGAAATATATTTAGAAAAATATTGTGTGTGTGGATATATATATATATATACACATATATGTATATCTCATCATTGTTTATTCTATATTTTCAAAGCAAGTCTCACCTGGTAATAGTTCCCCATGGCCAGACATGTTTTTGCAGGATATTGGAAATGAGTGACATTCGCAACTACTGTGATCAGAATAAGGTGACACACACACACACACACACGTGTGTGTGTACGACAGGCTTGTTTCAGTTTGTCTGCCAAATCCACTCACAATTGCTCAGCCTGGTACTATAGAAGACACTCCCTATGATGCCACCCAGGGGGACTAAACTAGTAACTAGCAAACGTCTTTCTCCATAACCACAACTACGCCAATATATATATTTGTATATATGTGTGTGTATGTATATACATATATATATATATTATTACTACTACTGAATATATTGATTGAAATTTCCTATGGTCACTATCCATATCTATGCAACTTATTTAGTTATCTTGACCTCCTCTCTCTTATACTGGTATTGTTTTCCATATCTGAGTTGGTGTTTTTGCTCTCAGAAACAAACTTACTCTCATTTTCATCATTGTTTCTGCATCCACTTTCCATGATTGCAATGGTTGAATGAGGCCTTTTGTAAAACACACCTCGCCACTTGTTGCATTTCTTTGTCATCTCCTCTCTGAGGTTCAACTTACTGACATCAGCTTTCCCTATTTCTGCCAATTTTCCATGGCTTTCCTTTTCACAGTTTTCTTCCACTTTGACTTCTTTGCATTTCTTCATTCATCTTATCATCACATGTATTACTTGTCCATACAAAATACAGTCATCTCTGCACACTACATCGGATTGCCCTTTACTGAGGTCTTTTCTGAGCTTAACTGTGTCATGTAGCTCTTGCACACTACCATTACACATGCAACGAAGTGTGTGTATAATCTTTATTTCCAACTTTTGCTCATTGTCTGCATTCATTGACTGTTTCTCTACCATGCAGCATCACACTTTGTACATATATGCACTGTACACTTAATCCTCATCATTTGAAGAAAGAAATTCCTTCCTCACCAGTAGAAGTAGTACTTCTCTGAAGTATTTCCACTTTTGCCTTGCTACTATGCTCTCATTGCACCCTCCTCTATTTCTGATTGGGTCTCCTAGCTAACAAATAAGTAACTACATCTATGGAGCCTTCCGAACATTAAAAAGAAATCATTTTGCTAATGCTCTAATTACTAACTCCTCTATGTACATTTGTCACTAGACAGACTTTGTTTACTGTCAGCCTGCTTGTCTTCCCAGTATACATCTTGTACTCCCAGAGTTCACACTTGAGTACACTTAATAGTATTCCTACCATCTTTTCTGCATATCAGACTCAACCATTTGCCTGGTAGCTGCAAGGTCCTGTCTTCTTTCTTACTAAAACTTCACTCTGCATCAATTTTTCTTTGATTCCTCTTGATTCTAGATTTCATTTTGTTTCTCTTAAACTCTCATGTCCCTCTCTCCCTTTCCACTTCGATATCCTTCTTCTCTAAATCTCCTTAATTTATATCATCCGACTTCCGAGCCCTCTCTCATTCCCAGTTCCTACTTCCTATAACTGAAACTTTACCAGGAGGATGATGTGATGTGGACTCCACAATCCATTGGGAAAGCAATCCATCTAGGAGACTGGTAACTCTGAATAAGTTGTTACAGCGTGTCTAAGAAGACAATCCCTCAGGTGTTGGTGGTATGATAAAAAGTATCCAACCCAAGCTGTAAAGGGATCAGTAGTTGATGCAATACTCCAACACATTACTATGTGTGAGTGTGTGTATATTAAACATAGTATTTCATCACCTTTTAACATCTTTTAAATGATGATGATGATGATATACTGTCTGTCTATGTATATTTCTCTATATTTTATTTACAAAGATATCATGTGTGTCTTTTATTGTAGCCTGTGGCCAACAAAGCCATGTGAGTGAACTCTAGATGGAAACTGAATGAAGCCATGTCTTTGTGCCCCCCCTCATCTTGACAGTGCTTGGTATTTGCGAAATAAGTATCAGCATCATAGAAGCAGTGTCACTTTTTTTCCAATGTTTTATGGTAACATGTCTGGTTATGGAGGAAATTTTTACCTTGCTTAGAAACAAATGAAGATTGGTGACTGGAAGAGCATCAAGCCTTAGAATATTTACTTTATGGAACTTCTGTTAGACCCTGGCAAGCATGGAAAAGTAGGCATTAAAGTGAAGAGAATGATTATATAATATGTATATAAAATATATATAATATGCATGCTTATATATTTTTGTATGTGAAACAAAATATCCATAAACTATATAGACTCCCTGAACAAGTTCACCCCTAAAGTAAGCTTGCTTGCCAACCACATGCTTCTGGGTTCAGTCCCACTTGAGCAAGTGCCTTCTACTATAGCCTCAGGCCAACCAAACCTTTGTGAGTGGAGTTTGTAGGTGCAAACTAAAAGAAGCCTGTTGTATGTATATGTATATATATATATATATATATATATATATATATATAAGGGCACATAGATATGTATATATAAAGCGGACGTTAAACGATATATATATACATATCTATGTGCCCTTGTTTGCTCCCCCACCATCAGCATTTGACAACTGTTGTTGGTGTGTTTACATCCCTGTAACTTAACATTCCGGCAAAAGTGACCGACAGAATATTAAAAAAAAGATACTAACAATCCGAAGCGGTACCCCAGCATGGCTGCAGTCTAATGACTGAAGCAAGTAAAGAAAAATTATACATATATACACACACACACACACACACATATATATATATATATATATTATCATCATCGTCATCATCATCATTGTTTAACGTCTGCTTTCCATGCTAGCCTGAGTTGGACGATTTGACTAAGGACTGCCGAACCAGATGGCTGCACCAGGCTCCACTCTGATCTGGCAGAGTTTCTACAGCTGGTTGCCCTTCCTAACGCCAACAACTCTGAGAGTGTAGTGGGTGCTTTTATGTGCCACTGGCACGAGGGCCAGTCTGGGGGTACTGGCAACGGCCACGCTCAAATGGTGTTTTTACATGCCACCTGCACAGGAGTCGGTACAGCGGCTCTGGCAACGACCTCACTCAAATGTTTTGTTCACGTGCCACTGGCATAAGTGCCAGTAAGGCAACGCTGGTAATGATCACGCTCAAATGGTGCTTTTTACATGCCACCAGCACGGAAGTTTACCACAGTTACATAAAAATATCTTGAAATACTTACTAAAGAGTAAATTTATTCAATAAATTTACGATTTGCTTCAACAACAGTCTCCAGATAACTTTGGAATCTCCTGCAACTCTTCTGGATGGTCCCCTTGTGTAAGTTGGTGAATGCTGCCATAATCCTTGCTTTCAGTCCATCTTTGTTACTACAAGGAGTTTTGTTGGTCTTTTGCTCAACTGTGCCCGAGACATAATAATTAAGGAGTTTGCAGTCTAGGGAGTTAGATGGCCAGACGTTAGGGGTAATGTGGTTGCAGAAATTGTCTTACAACCTTGACTGGGTTCTCCTGCTTGTAGGGCATGGTGCAGAGTCTGGTTGCCAGACAGCATAGAATCTTCCAGCAGCCGCCCTTTGACCCGGGCAGCACAACCTCCTCCAGGCACTTGATGTAGGTCTCCGTGTTGAGTCTGAGGCAGTGTGGGAAGATGAATGGAGGCATAATATCACCACTGCTAGAGATAACTGCAAACACAGATGTTGACTGGATCTTTGGATTTTACCACTCTCGGTACTTGTTCTCAGACTGACACTCACTCACTCTGAAATGTTCGGATTTGAGCTTATGATGCAAATGCCAAACTGTACAGCATGTCATTTCCAAATTTCTGGCAGAGTGAATTGCGTCATGGTGCTGTTTTTGTTACAGATGGTGACCAACTGACCCTACTATATTGTGTAATCGACAAAATCAAAAACAGTGCGTATGTGTGAAATTAAAACTCTACCTATCACACCCTGTATATATATATATGCAGTATCAAGTTTGCTTTTAATGTATGCAGCAAAACCTTCGTAATCTATGAACTTTCTAAACAAGTTTATCCCTGTACAAGGATCTCAAACAAGGATAAGACTAAGGCAATATGAATACAAGATATAGAAAATATACAGTCAGCAAAACATACAAATAAACAAGCACATTAAACGTATGCATCTCATCAGCTGCCTCATGGATGTCATTGCAGTTTTGATACCTGGGCAGTACCACTCAAGCTGTCTCTTTCTCCCTCTGTATATATATATATACACACGCACACACACACACACACACACACACACACACACACATATATATATATATATATAATATAGTTATAGTTATATATATATATATTTGTATATATACACACATATATATACATATACATATGTAATATATTTTTATATGTATATTTATATATATAATATACTTTTATATGTATATTTATATATATATGTTTTTATATGAATATATATATTTGATTTTATATGTATATTTATATATATATGTATTTATATATATTTATATATATATATATATTTATATATATATGTATTTATATATATTTATATATATATATATATTTATATATATATGTATTTATATATATTTATATATATATATACATTTATATATATCTATAATATATTTATATGTATATCTATCTATCTATATATATATATATATATATATATATATATATGTATGTATACATATATTTATATTTATATGTATCATTATATATAAATTTATATATATATATATTGGTATATAATTATATATATATATTTGTATATTCATATATATATATATATTCATATATATATATATATATATATATATATATATATATATATGTATATTTATATGTATCATTATATATAAATTTATATATATATATATATTGGTATATAATTATATATATATATTTGTATATTCATATATATATATATTCATATATATATATATATATATTGATAGATATATATATATATATATATATTTGTTTGTATATTTATGTATATATATTTGTATGTCAATATATACATATATTTGTATACTGTTGTATGTATATATATATGTGTGTGTGTATATATATATATATATATATATATTTGTATTATGTATATATATATATTTATGTGCATGTATACGTATAAATATATCTATATATATATATATTTGTATGTTTATATATGTATATTTATATTTGTATATATATATATGTGTATGTTTGTGTATATATATATATATATATATATATATATATTTGTATTTTATATATATTTGTGTGTGTATATACATATATTTGTATATTGATATATATGTATGTATAGTTATATATATATATATATATATATATATGTATGTATATTCATTTTTTTATTTATTTATTTATGTGTTTCAGCCAAGTGGCTGCGGTCATGCTGGTGCACCAATATTCATATATATATATTTGTATATAGATATATATACTTATATATATAATATGTATTTTCCTTACTCACTTAGAATGGATGGTTTGATAGGAGGTAGCTCACTAGAAATCCGTCTCTGTCTTCAGTTGTCTGTTTTGGCATAGCTTTTATGGCTGGATGCCCTTCCTAACACCAACCACTCTAATAAGTATACTGGGTGGTCTTTATGTGACACCAGCATGGATGCTTTTTATGTTGCACCAGCACCAGGCCTGTCACCAAGTAGCTTTCAAGACTAGTCCTCTCAGTTGAGAGATGTATTGGAACCGTGAGAGGTCTCTGTGATGTAAGTGTGTGTGTGTAAGTATATATATTGAGCATTGAAAATATACAAATTGTACGTGTAACACTTCTCAGCTATGGGAACTAGAAGCTGCATAGTTTTGTTGAAATCCACAAAGACCTAATATTCTACGGTACTAATAATCCAGCTGTGCCAATGATAATTCACATCACTGGGGTGATAGGTATTTTTAAAAAACAGCTTTAGATTGAAGAAGACAACACGTGAGGTTGCAAGTACAGAACATATAGATTAGTTTTTTTTCACAGTTTATGGAAACAAAACCCCACTGTCCTAGTGCTAGTATCTAACTAAAGGACTTTCATCACATTATAAATGAGAGGCGTGTATTTAAAAATGTCCCTCCACAACTTGCCAGAAGTTCCTGTGCACCTACGGGGTGGGGGGGGGATATCAGAGTTGCAAGAGACTGCCTCAACCAAGATAGTATATATCTATATATGTCATCTGTGTGTTTGTTCACAAGAACAATGTTTATAAGTACAAAATAAAGTACTTGATGCTTGTGGAGGCAGTGTTTGTTATAACTTTTATTAAATTAGTTTTATATTTGATTCTGTTTTAATTCCAGTGAAATTGGATCAGAAACTTTATGTTGTGATTTGATTAGAATCAAAAAAATAAATTAACTCTATGAACCTCATCTAATAATAATAGGTGACATTACCAGACAGCCACTGGGTTGTTAAAGAAGAATTATATTAATTAGCCATCTATTGTCTAAGAGACAGACAAATATTAATAATACTAAGCAAATGGTGACTACTATCTTAGTTTATGTGTTTTAATGTGGTCTCGAGACTTCAACTGTCACAATTTTCATTGTAATTTTATCATCCTTATCACAATCCTTATAATTATTTATGTTCAATTAACATCATTATTATTAATATTTTTGTTCTTGATATTATTTTCTTTAACTGGGATAGGGGCTTTGCTTAATCTGGAGTAGCAAAATATTGTTATTGTTTTTAGCAGCTTTATAATTTTGGTTGTAGAATGGTTATAAGTATAATATAAATGGGGATGGGACCATGTCAATATAAAAAGCATTTGATTCTCCATTTACAGCTTTCAATTCACCACTTTGTATATACATATAAATGCTTATATATAGTGTTTATATATGTATACTGCACAAATTTGTATGTGTGTACACTACTCAGTTGTATAATTTGATATATCATGCAGATGTTGTATTGTAGTAGTATATTGGCATAACTGGTTAACAGCTCATCAATTAAGGTGGAGTGCACTGGGTTACTTCTGGTTTGTACAGTTGTGATTTTTTTTATTATCACCATTTTTTTATTGCATGAATGCCCAGGATGGGTGTCATACTACATAGCTGTCCCATTCCTCTCTACCTTTCCCCCCCTCTCTCTCTCTCTCTCTCCATTGTAATAACATAAACTGTTCATCTATAATCACCATATGTGATGGGTGGTTTCTGAGAATCGGAAGCTTTTTTTTTTTTTTTTCCATTCTTGGGACAGATTTCTGAATTTCCTGAAAAGAACAAAACAATAACTCCTACTGCTATCCAGAGAGGACAGCCACTAATCCTAGGAAAAGCATAAACGTTACAACACTTCCTTTCCCTGCTCTTTAAAAAGTCCATTCTTTTGACACATGTGTGTATAAGGATGAAGGAGTATGTAATGAAAGGTTCTGTTAATGCTGGTTATGTTTCATAACTTAATTTTTCCCTTCACAACCAACGTAAAGAAAGAGCTGGTAAGGTTAACTCCACAAGATTACTCAGCTTGCTAGACATAACAGCCACCTCACACCTACTGTCATACAAAAAAAAAAAAGCATTTGGTCAATATATTTCATTGCCTGGGAAATAAATAACTGCTTGGTCATGGCCGGAGTACCTTTGATTATAGGTGTGTTCAGTTACAACTAAGTTAAACAATCTCGTAGAATGAGTTGGGATTTCGTTGTTCTGTATCTAATTGTGTTTATCAATATTGAAAGTAGATCTATACTTTCTACATTTATATATATACATACATACATATATATATATATATATATATATATATATATATATATATATATATATATATATATATATACATATATATATATATATATATATATCTATATATATATATATATATACTCATATGCATAGACTGACTGGTGTGATGGTTGGTGACCGAGTTCGTTTAGTTACCATAGTAATTTAGTTACTCTCTCTCCCTTTATGTATGTGTGTGATATTAGAGTTGTAGTGGTGATGATGGTTACTGTCACAGCAGCTGATATACATAGTAACGATAGTTTATTATAATGCATTAATGAAGTAAAATGTATTGTCTCAGCAGGGATATATGGATAGCAAGACAGTATGTTAACGGTAGCTGATAATGTACACATTCACCCACATACTGTGCAACGTATGAGATGCATATTCATGCGTGTTACTTGTGTATGGAAATAAGTGTATGTGTATTTACTTATGAGTGTCTATGACCTGATTGTGCTGGAAGGAGATATATACAGTTATATGTGTGTGTGTGTGTGCGCTCCCCTCCTGCAACTTTATTTCCTCATGACTTTCTTAAAAATGCATATTTTATTATAACAAAATTTTTGTGAAGATGTTTTCGATTATATAGATTTATAATGTGTTGGGGAAAAAAAACCTCCTGACTTTCTCCATAATTTTGCTAAAAATACATAATCTTTGATGGAATTTTGCAAAGCAGCACATTTTCGAGAGCATACATTATGACTGTCAATAAAATTTAGGAAATTTTTTTTTTTTATTTGCAGGAGTTTTCTTTCATTCTCCACTACCACCAATTACTGTAACTTTAGCATTTTTCCTCCAGTTTTTTGTTTTGTTCAGATTTATGTTTGAAACATCAGCATTATATAATTCACACTATTGGAAACGTCTCTGCATACATATAAATACATTTTCATTTTATGTCTGCTTTCCATGCTGGCATGGGTTGGACAGTCATCACAAATCGAGTCATTTCTTATTGAGAGCTGCATCACCTGAAGGCTGGTGCTCGTATGTGTCATTTGTCTTGCTTTGTATACAGCTGGATGCCCTTCTTATACCAGCCAATTCATAGAGTTTATGGGACGCATTTTCTCTTGGTACTAACACTGCAGGTAGTATTATAAGTCCTCATTGAGACAGCGTTAAAAGGACTTCACAATCCTAGGTCCCTTAGCTCATTTGTCTACCATGAAGCAGTGTGTATTGTGCACTTTTCATGGCCCTAATACTGTTCACTCCAGTAGGAGTGTGGTAGGGTGCCTTGTACAGAGTCAAAGTTGGGTGTAATCAATAACTTACCATGTGTAAACCTAAATATATGTACATATATATGTATAAATATCGACATTAAATGTATATTTATCCTTGAATATATATATATGTGTATTAGTGTTTATCTCCCACACTGTTTGACAACCAGTACTGGTTTGTTTACATCCCCCAAAATAGCCATTCAGCAAAAGAGACCAATAGAATATGGACCGGACTTAAAAACTAATTAGTGGAATTCATTCTCGCTTAAATTTTTGTGACATAGTACCATTTTCAAGTCCTACATAACTATCTGAAGTCATTTAAATTTCATATAGCCATTATTTAATAACTTTATCAATACAAAGCCTTCACGACAGACATTTGTTTATTCACTAGTAGCAGACCACGTTAGTTGTGAATAAACATTCTTCCCCCAAACTGAATGTAATATTATTAAGATGCAAATGTTTAAAATAAAATCTAACGCTACATGCTCAACTCCTAACAACCCACTCTCTCTGAAGTACAAGTTAATAGGTAATACTTTCACTGCAGACAATAGTGTTTAGTATGGAAGAGAAGGTATAAAGATGCCTGGATCTTGTGGTTAGATGGTTTCAAATAGCATTAGATTTTCTTTCTTTATATTTGCATTATCATAATATCAAAGTTCAAGAGTTTTATATATGGAAGAGAGACATTAAATGATGATGATGATGATAGAGATAAGTGTGTGTGTGTGCATATGCATATTATTGATATATATAGTTGAATATATTGTATATATTATTGACATAAGTGTGTGTGTATGTGTATATATATATATATATATACACACATATTTTGATATATGTATATTGATGTGCATATTTATATATATATATACACACATATTTTGATATATGTATATTGATGTGCATATTTATATATATATATATATATAAATTGGTAGATAGAGACAGATGGATAGATAGATAAATTTATATATTCTGTCCCACTCATTGTTTTCATAATTTTGAATCGCATTGTTCAGTAGTAGATCCAACAAAAAGACCACAGGCCAGCTCCTTTTAGTGGCAAAAATATTCGGTTTCTTTTATATATGTATTTATGTGTGTGTATATATATATATATATATATATATATATATATATATATATATATATATAGCCAGAGGCTATACATAGAAAGAAGTGGCGATCAAGCAAATCTGGTTGGAAATAGATTCCTTGTAAAAAATGCAACAAAAAATCTTGATTAATCATGAAAAATGTGTAATATCATAAAAACTACAATGTAGGTCTTTCCAGTTTATGTTCACAAAAAAAAAAAAAAAAGGGTCAGTATACAATGTATTTGTGTACTCAAACGTATATCTTAGTATGTGTAAACTAATATATTTACTAATGAACCGCAACTAACCATAGGAAATATATGTTGGGAATTTATATATAAAGTATAATTTGTATACTGTCATGCATATGTGTTGGCTCTTGCCCTGTCAACAACTTGTCTGCTTGCTTTGCGCTTTTGAAGTCATGTGGAATAAGAGATCCCTTACTTAAAAAACAAGTAGGAGTTAATGACTGGAATGAGATCATAGTGTAAAACAAAGCCTCGTAACAGGTTTGTCTAACCCATCCTAGCATAGAAATTCATCAAACTAAACAAGTGGTAGCTTACATCCATCCATCCCTCTCTCTCTTTTTTTCTTTGCACATGCACACACATTTATACATTCACTTATTTTTTTAAGTCTTACATTATTCTCTTGGCCTGGTTTGCTGAAGTGCCAAAGTATGGACTCATAAATTAACACTGGTTGTCAAGCAGTATTGGGGCCCTGAAAATAAACACAAGGATGCATACACACACACACTCAAATGCATGTATGCATATGTGTGTGTGTAACATTTATTAATACATAAGCATTGCTCTATGTATTTTGCTTTGCCTATGCCTTTTCAGAAGATATATATATATATATATATATATATATATACAAACATGCTTACACATGTGCACTCACACACAAACAGAAGTTAAGAGTTAATGCTGAAACTATTTACTTCTGTCAGTCTTACACATGTTTCAGTGACTATTATGGATCCTAATTAGACTACCTTGAACAAGTTTATACATTATATATCCTCTCATCATCGAAGCAAAAGCGTGTAACTTTAACAATGTGCAGGTATATAAAATTACACCTTGCTTAAATTATTTCATTCTTTAATTTCTCATTATAATTTTCTCTTAAACATAAATCTGAATGACATAAGTAGATAATTTCAGCCAACTCCACTTGTTTTCTTTTCTTTGTATCCTCTGTGATCTTTGTAATTCTAGAGACCAGTAACAAAAGTGGGTGAATAATATGCAAGGATTCTTTTCACTGTATAAATATAGTCATGGAGTTCTAAATACTTTTTGTATGTTGTGCACCTTACTTCACTATGTAAAAAGTACACATAGATAGAGGCACTGTTGTGTGATAAGATACTCGCCCTAAGTGCATGGCACTGAGAGCAAGTGACTTCTGTTATAGCCTTGGGCTGACCAAAGCCTTGTGATGGCTTTGGTAGATGGAAATAGAAAGAAAGAAGCCTATTTTATACATACAGTAATCCCTTGCTATATCGTGTTCACCTATCTCAGTTTGTTATTTAAGCTTACGTCGATTCCTCCATGGTGTTGTTTTGTGTTTATAATAAAATAAATATATATAAATTATAGAAATAGTAGTAAAAGAATATACAGTACTGTTTTTACTTCACGGATTTTCACCTATCAAGGGGAGATTTGGAATGTAACACCTCGAGTTAGTCAAGCGATCACTGTGTGTGTGTGTGTATATGTGTGTGTATGTGTGTATGTGTATCACTGTGTGTCCTTGCGTCTATCCCCCACCATTGCTTGGTGGGTTTATGTTCCCATAACATACCAGTTCAGCAAAAGAAACTGATAGACTAAATACTAGCCTTAAAAATACTGGGTTTGACTCATTCTACTAAAATTCTTCAGCCCGGTGCCTTGGTGTGGCTGCAGTTTAATGACTGAAACAAAAAAATGTATACGTGTGTCTAATGGCCGAGTTGAGCAATATACATACATGCATATATATATATATATATATATATATATATATATATGCAGACAGTTTGATAGATAGATAGATAGATATACACACACTCACACTACTACTACTTATATTATGATATACAGACTGAATGTAAATATTAGATCTCTGTAATGTAATGTTATAAAGTGTTCCCTTGATGATCTGCTGCACCTAGAACATCAAATGCAGAGTTCCAAACAACTTCTATGATGAGATATATATAGGAACTAATGATGTGTGTGTGTGTGTGTGTGTTTCATCTATGCAGACGTGCACACTGTTTGCTTGTATCGTTTAGATGGAATTCGTAGAGGCAAATTTTCTAAGGCCATATACTCTTACTATTGCTACCTCTCACCTGTTTAGGTAATATTTCCTCATGGTCAAGACATATCTTTATGGAAGATTGAAAATGAATGACTCTGCTTATATGACAGTAACACACTACTATTTTGCTTTGTCAAGACAAGCAGACACTAACACACTCTCCCACTCGACAGGCTTCTTTCAGTTTCCATCTACCACCGGTACCTACTAGGCTTTGGGTAGCCTACAGCTTTTGTCAAAGACACTCGCTCAAGGTAACATGCAGTGGAACTGAACCCAAGACTGCATGAATGGGAAGCAAAGTTCATTATAACATAGCTGTGTCTGCAACCACACACACACTTGTGTTCTACGTTGAATGGTTCAATAAGATCCAACGAATTGAGGTTCTGTATTGTGCTCTAGTATCAGCTTCTGCAGC
The DNA here is from genome assembly GCF_046866305.1 of Octopus bimaculoides. NCBI lineage: Eukaryota > Metazoa > Mollusca > Cephalopoda > Octopoda > Octopodidae > Octopus > Octopus bimaculoides. The sequence continues at coordinate 41,108,451 of NC_142937.1, forward strand.
CAGAAGCCTTTCCTAACGTCAACCACTTTGCAGAGTATGCCGTTTTTTTTGGGTTTTTTTTCTTGCTCCGAGCACTGCAGATTGGAAGAAGTGCCAAATGTGGGCCCCGTAACTGAAGGAGAATAGAAGAGGGCATGGTATTTTAGTGAGTTGATGAGGAAGCGTCAAATAACATGAGTATAATAGAGAGGGTGGTAGTTGAGAGTAACAGAGTAAACACTATTGGTGGGGGTGGGGTGAGAGTTAGTGAGAAGGGCGGGGGCTCAGTGGCATTGTTTATAAGCTGAGTTGTAAGAGGTTGGGTCCAGGGCTAGCCAACATTATAAAGCGAATATGGACGGGAGATGTGAGTGAAATGGGAACGAGAGAGGGAGAAATAGATGAGTGTGACATGAAATCAGGAGAGACGTTAACGGAAAGGGGTTGGGTCCGATGGAGAGAAATGAGAGGAAGGCGTTTCGGATACAGAATAACCGGGGAAGAGGACAGTGACAGAAAATGAAGTGGAGGATCCGGGAGCAATAAATGTGTGTGTGTGTGTGTGCGCATGTACACTTTTTTTTAAATGTGTTATCTTTATATATTTGTGCTTAAAAGTGCATGTATATATATGTATATACATACATGTACAGATGTATGTATATTTGTGTGTCTATATACACCTATATAATCACACCCATGTATGCATGCTTATATGTATATGTGTGCGCGTGCACATGTGCATATGCTTGTGTATCCCGTGTTAATGTGGATGAAATGAGAAGTGCAACCTAGTGCATCCCATCTTTGTTATTTGTTCTTGTATTTGTTAGTATATCATCGCAGTCGATATCGGTTTGAATGAAGAGTTCCCTGTTTATGCCGGCCACAGTATTTGCTTAGGTCTATTCTGGCTCCGTTTAAACACGCACATATGCACTTTAAACATTAGCTACAGAACATAAACAGATGTAAATTTTCCAATTTTACGCGTGAATTAAAAAAAAAAAAAATTAATTAGTCTCGTGAATCTGTCCGAAGTCCCTCTCGATCTGTTATCTCCCGTCGTTGACACCATTGTTGATGATGATGATGATAGTGGTAATAGTAAACAAGAAGTCATCTGTTGTTCAGCTTGATATTCTACTGGATAAACGGACCACGATAAGACCTCTCCGTGTTGTCGCTCGACCAGCTACGAAATACATAATCGAATCTCTTTCAAATCACATCAGGATGTTTTAGAGAAGTACACATTCCATAATGCAAATTACGCATTCTGTTATATGGACCCGATTTCTTTTCACACAGGAAATGGATAGAATGGCCTCAGGTCTGATGCATGAGGAAGGGCTTATCTAAGGGTAAGCAATGAGATGTTTCGTGTATACTTGTATTCGTATACTTTGCTGTTTACGATGATAATGAATTCCCTTTTTTAAATACCATGTATTCTTCTCAAGTCGGTCGAGCTGCACTTATATGGTTATCGTGTTAAATAGCCTTCGAATTTAGAAATTGTTTTGGTTGTCAAGGTATTTCTCTCTCTCTCTCTCTCTCGGTACACACCAGTAACAGCTGACAAGAGTAGTAGTGGTGATAACTGTTGTAATCGTTATCGTAGAGGTGGCAGTGGAGGTAGGTGGTATATGTGTATCGGTAGTGCCACTCGGCTGCATCTCCAATCTTCCGACGAACGCGTAAAGCATGTGCCATTGCTCGCGTGTGTGTGCTGTCCATTCACTTTTCCGTCCTAACTAGCAAGTCAGCTGTGTCCCAAACGTACTAAACACAAATAAAGCAAGCAGACCAAAAGCCAACTAAACCAGCCAGCAAGTACTCTTGTACTATTTACATTTTGTTGTTTGCTGCTGTAACTGCTGCCGCCGCCGCTGCTGCTGCTGTTGTTGCAGCTGCTGCTATTACTGTAGCTGCTGCTGTTACTATAGCTGCTGCTGCTGTTTCTACCGCTTTCACTGCTGCTGCTGCTTCTTTCATTGGATCCGAGCCGCACAGCTTCACAGGACAGGGCTCTTTCACTTTGACGTTTTTTTTTTATAGTTATAATTACATACATATGTATGTACCTACACACACAAAAGAGTATGTATATATGTGTATATAAGATATGTATATATAGTAGAGAAAGAAAGCGGAAAGAGATCTCTTATTGAAATGAAAAAACGGAAAAAAAAAACTGCTTTCTGTGAGGGTTATTGAATAGTTTTTCATTGCAAGAGCGATTTAAGTCTGCTGCTACTGCAAACCGAGCGAGTGAGTGGCATCATTTCTTTTCCATTTTTTAAAATTGTTAATATCGTTGTTTATTGTCTTTTTTTCATGTTATCGTTCGGGCTTGAATTTTTGTTTTTAATTCTGCTTCTTTCTACCTCGATTTTGTGCTTCTTATCATCGCCTTTCATAAAAACCAATCCGTCCTACTACACAGATATATGTAATCGTGCCCTCTGCTTATCTATGTAATGATACCGAAACATACAATATTCCTTGATGTTCACACATGTAAAATGTGTTTATATACTATACATGAAAAAGAACGCATTTCGAAAACAGACAATATTTACATTTTGTTACCACCTCACATCTTTCTTATCAGGTTTGTTTTTGAACACGATGGTTTCAGGTGTGTGTGTGTTGCCACATGGAATATAGAACCATTATGCCGAATGCATTATATATATCAGTATATATCTACGTTGATGACAATCAAAACTGTATAGGATTCACCTAGTTTATATTTCCTGCTAATCCGTCGATGTGACTGCATGTATGTGTGTATATGAGCACATAAATATGCTGATACGGACCGAGCTAAAACCACAACCTGGATAATAATCGGTTTATACCTTCACTCTTACACGCACCTTCGCAAAGCGAAAGGAGGAAAAAAATGTGACTACAAGATCTCGTTGACTTTTTTTTTTTTTACGATGGCTTGGTTTTTATTTTATTATAATTTTACTCAAACACTTGAAAGGCGGTAGGTATATCGTGCCCGAAAACGAACTTTTACTCTCGTGTTTAAAAAATTTCCATCTGTATTATGTTGCAATTTTATACTTTGTTTATTTGGCCATCGGTGTTGTTGAGTAAACCTTGGTCGGCTATTTTTCAGCAGACTTATTAAATTAAGGCTCAGGGGACGATCGGATATGTGTAAGATATCTTGTGTTAAAAATCATATGTTGTCTTGATAAACAAAACTAAAAAAATATTCTATCCTGTCAACCAGTTAGTATTTAACCTTTTGTGGTTGATGAATTTGGATAACACAGCTGACTTGGGTGTTTTAGATGAAGAGTTTGTGTGTAATATGTTGAGATATTGCTGTTTACTGAAAGTTTCCTGTGTGCGTGTGTGAACATATATGTTTATATATTCTGGATTTAAACTGTTGGTAGTACTTTAACATTTAACTGGGTCAGCAGTTCCGTGGCTCTCGGTGTGTACATAAACGCACATTATTTTCATCAGAATTTTGTGACATACGATATCTCTGTTGGTAAAAAATCAGTTTAAATAGATTTTAAAATAGGTGTTGGTTGATGTTGGTCTGTTTTGATGAGGTGCATCTGGTCGTGACCATTAGGTTTATTCTGTCCAATGTGCAACCCTATATTTTTTTTTTATTTTTCTTCTTTAGATGCTAAGGTGAATTTCAATGAAATTTCAATGCTATGTCTGGTAATTTGAACAAAGACGTAGAGTTTCTTTCGTCATCAGGCATTATGAAAACATTTGTCTAGTCATCCGTGTGTGTGTGTTAACTCTGCAGCACTCCCTCTCAAATTTTATATATTGATTGTACTTTTGAGTGAAAAAACATTTTCGAAGTAGAAACGAATGATTTTGATTTTTTTTTTTGTCAACATTTGGAAATAATTTGTTCTTTGCATTTACTTTATTTTTTCTTTCTTAATTTAATTACTTATAATTCGCTGGTCCCATTCCCTGTTTTTAGTGAAACTCTTTTTTTCTTTCTTTCATTCACCAGTATTATAAATTTGTTGCCAGAGTTTATTGATAGTGGTGGTGGTGATGTTGTTTATTTCCTATTATTTTTGTCCCTTATATAAATAAATAGCAAAGTCAACAGAACTAATTGATATTTCGTTGTGGGAAATACGGCGTAAGAAAGGGTGGAGAGAGTGACTACTACCTTGCAGGTATCTTAATTTCTTGTTATCGGCAGATGACTTAATCGGATTAGCGTGTCGGCTTGCAAAAAAAAAGAGAAGAATTACAATAATAATAGTAATCATGATTTCTTGGGGTGGGGGGTAATTATTATAGTTAGGGAAAGTACAAAAGCGGAATACAAATAACAACAAACTAGAAACTGAGATATTCGCATCAATAACAATAAAGTCAAATGTGACATATACCAAAATCCATATACACCAACATTGTAACAAGATAGGATCCATAAAATAGAAGGCAATAGGATATCACAGGGGATATTCTAATTAACCTACACACTACCCTGGTATACTCTAGTACACGAAAGTCTTCGTTCAGTTCTTGACATCAGCCTACAGTCGCATACACTAAGCCCTTTTAACCACTTGAATTTCACCGTTCACACCTACACCTTCCTCTTGTAATTGTTTCTAGCGTAAGGTACAATGCCTGAAATTTGAGGGAGTGGTGGCATAGATAATCGATTACGTCGACGCCAGTACATGAATAATAACTTTTGTCTTATGGACACCCCGAATAGATGAAAGAAAGGCACACTTTGACCTCGGTGAAATTTTAACTCAGAACGATGGAACACCTACCACAAGGCATTTTTTTTCTGTCGCTCTGACAATTCTGAACAATAACTTTGATTTTGTCAATTTGAAAATGTAAATATGAGCTTCTCTGACGAGTGCATTATGTTATACAATCTGTGGGTGTTGTCCGGTACTTCAAGATGAGATGTATTGAAAATAACTATTTCTGTTGTTGCACCATCACATCACATGCTTTGTTATACAGTAAGCTCTGTATTATATGTGTACGATTGTAAATTTGGTTGTTGTTGTTCAGCCCCAGGTCATCTCTGGCCGAGCAAACTATGACCTTCACATTTTTTTCCTGCATACTACGTCCTTTTTTAAGTAAGACGGTAGGGTGCGGTTTGAAGAAGATTCGACTATTGTTTCTAACATGTCGAACGACCAGATAGATGTTCTATCGTCGGCCTGTTTTGATCCACTTGATAACCAACTAAATAAAGTGTGGTTACCATTGAAAGATGACAACAATGCGCACATGTTTCTTTATCTGCTTATTTCATAGTAACCAACTCTTGTACCGTCTCTTTACTGCTGCTACACATTGACAAAGCGTTATAATTCTGTCACAATGAATAGACCGCAGTTTCGCTTATGCATCAAGAATTACACAGTTGTTTCCCCTGGTTGAGCAGCGACTGCATATAAGTTGCTTTTAAACTTGGGACTAATAATTGTTCCATTTGAGGAGTATTTCAAATTACATTCCAAGTCACATGTGAGTGTTTAATTAATATACTGAGTATAATATTAAATTAGTTCTCTTTTTTCTTTTCTTCTTTTGTTTATTATATTGTGGGTTTTCAATCTATTGATGTACGTATATTATACGTGATTTTTGCGTATGACAAAGATGATGAAAAGTGCGTGCTTTTATATCCTGAAATATTTTGTATATTTCTGAACTTAGCACAAATCTAGCATCTTTTGGGAAAGATTTGTACATAATATAATGTATTAAGCATGCATATACTGACTGGTTATGCATGCATATTATTGTTTGTATAACTTAAGAACTCACTAGTAGCTGGTTCTTCAGCTATATACTAAGACTGATCCACAAGAAGCCACGTTAACCGTTCGACTTTGTAGAAATATAGTTAAATCCCCTTAAATTACATCTTATTATTTTAAAAATTACATCTTATTATTTTAAAAGAGAAAAAGTTACATTGGCTGATATAGTTTTGGTGTACAAACTGTTAAGTTAGTTTCTTCTCTGAATATAGATTTGCCCACTGAAGTTAAGACTGGACTAGTTAAAGATGTGTTTGTCATGTGAACTGACCATGAACGATGCACATAGAAAATTCATTTATACTTTATGACTTTTACTCAAACTTTTAGACTGAAACACCGTAGGCCTTTTAAATCAAAATTGAACTGTCTGCTTTGATGTGTGAGTGTGTATTTGAAAACATGTATGTGTATTTTGTTGGTATTTACCTCCCAAGTTTGACCTGGTCAAGCATTTTATCATCAGAAGTTCAATTGTGATTCACCAGTCATATTCCTATCTGTAGAGAGCTTATGAATGCATTATAGGAAGTAAAATAGTAGGGACTAATTTTGAGAACATTTGACCGCTATCTGTGGCATGTTAAACGGACCACATTGAAAATCATGGATGTGTGTATGTGTTGTATATATGTACCTGTGTATATAGGTGTGTATGCACATGCATGTATCTATAAAACACATTTTTTTTTTCCATGTTGGCTTGAGTTAAAGACTTACTTGTAGCAGTATTTTAGGGCTGGATGCTTTTTCTGTTGGCAATTCCAACCTGCCTTTCAAGTAAGGTATTCTTCCACAGATTTTAGGATATGCTGAGCTAGGGAATGTAAAAATTACACCACCATTTTTCTCGGACTGTATCCTATGAAAACACAGGATGTCAACATTCACACAATGATGGACTATAACCATGAAGCTGCTAATGATTTCAGAAAGTCTGAATTACACATCAGATAGTGAAATAAAATATCCATAAACGTAAAAATTTTAGGGGCTTTGTATGGTAGAGGATCCAGAATTGATCTCACTCGCACTACCTATGATTACACTTTCAAATGCTTGTTTTGTTAATCATAAGAAATTACATGTTGAGTGACTGGTAGAAAGCATTTATGTGCATGTAGCTAAGTTAGCTCCACCCAAGTACTGGTAACCTTTGTGTCCAAAAATGTGTATGTTTGCTGTCATTCTGAGTATCTATTTTAGGCAAATAAAGAAGGATGCAACCACTGTTACTTTCCCAAGTTGCATCATGCTTTTAAAAGTCACTTTTGTGTGTATTTAGATATATGTATGTGTGTGTGTGTGTATATATATATATATATATATATATATATATATATATATATATATATATATATATATACATACATACATACATATATGTATATATCATCTACTGTTTTGTACTTGGATTGGATCAAATAGAATTTGTTGAGACAGCTTTTCTGTAGTTTGATGCTTTCCAGTTGTCAGCCCTCACTTGCTTCCAAAAATAGAAATATTCCTCCATGGTTGGTCTTGTTTTTCCAAAGATTGGAGAAAAAGTATGATGATGACATTCTTTTGCAACTAATGCATGATGTGAAGGCAAAAGACACTAAACACTGTAAACATATAATATGGCTGGTCTCTTTCTTTTTCCATCTTCCAAATCCACTTGTTCACAGGGCTTTGGTTGGGTGAAACTTGTAAAAGAGACTTGCCTAAGGTGCTACACAGTGGGACCAAACTTGATGCCAAGTTGCTGGGAAGGAAACTTCTTAATCATGCCTACATGCTTTCTCCACCATGTGTTTTACTTCTATAACTTCACAGTGTGGTTATTTGTTTGTCTCTTCTCTCTCTTAATGTTTTTCCCATTTCAGCTTTGTTTTTTATTTATTATATCACCATCATCATTTTAAGGATCTATGCTATCTTGGGTTAGATGGAAATCATTGAGGCATATTTTCCATGATCAGTTACCTTTCCTGTCACCAAGCCTCACCTGTTTTCAAGTAACCCATTTCCTTTTTCCCATGAGTATGCTGTAAATGGAAGACACTCCTTGTATGTAGGTGATGTTTGTTTGCAACTATCCTGCAATATCAAGACAAGAGGACACCAACACAGGCACACAGGAGCTTCCTTGAGAGTTTTTACTTACCAAATCAATTCTCAAGGACCCCAATTACTTGGTTTGCAATTTGGTGCTAGTGTCTGGCTTTTTGGTCAAGTATATTGTATCATAGCTCTGGACTAACCAAAGTCTTGTGAGTAGATACCTTGGTAGAAAGAAACTGTATCAAAACCCATCGTATATATGTTCATGTATATGTCTTTGTGAAACATTGAAACTGTTTGGATAGTAGTGTTTCTTAATACTTCCCATAATACATACCCAGGATAACAAATCACACTGTTTATAAGAAGTATTCATTTTTTTCTACTCTAGGCACAAGCCCCAAAATTTTGGGGGAGAAGGGGCAGTCGATTAGATTGCCTCCAGTACGCAACTGGTACTTAATTTTTTCGACCCCGAAAGGATGAAAGGCAAAGTTCGCCAAAGTTGACTTTACCTTACATCCTTTCGGGGTTGATAAATTAAGTACCAGTTGCATATTGGGGTCGATCTAATTGACTGCCCCCTCTCCCCTAAAATTTCAGGGCTTGTGCCTAGAGTAGAAAAGAATACTTCCCATAAACAGTGTGATTTGTTATTTTGGGTATGTATTGTTTGAGAGAAGAAAATATACCTGACATGGAAAACCAAGGCTGGCTATAGGATGGGCCTCACACCAAGGATTATTACCTCAGTAAGGCTCATTCAGCCTAAGCTAGCTTAAAAAGAAGGCACTTGTGTACGTAACTGTGTGTATGAGTTGAGACAAGGCCATGCAATTTGGCACTTTGCTATATAAACACACAACACTGGGCTGAGTCCATTGTGAAACCTCTTTGGCAAGTGTGTGTTACCATAGCTTCATGTTGCCCCAAGATTTGTAAATGGAATTCTGACTCTAGCCCAGGATTACCATCTGGGAGCATATGTTTGTGAAATACTCAGCTACTTAGACATTAATTCAATGAAAAAGTAATACATTTGATTAAATAAATAACTGAATGCTTATCAAAACTAAGATCTATTTACTTTGTGTATCAATATGTATAAACATCTTATCTCTATATTGTAATAACCTATTTGGTTGGTTTATTTCTCCTGTCATGTTTACATTGCATAGAAATGGGGAAAGAGAGATACAGAGTGAGTCGACATAAGGAGTGCAAGGTTTAATGCTCATACTAGGCTTGGCAGCAGGTGGTGAGTAAAGGTAGGCTACACACACATGGTGAGAGAGAAAGCATCATAGAGACAGAGGAAGAGGAGGAGGAGAAGAAGAAGTGGTAAATGAGAAAGTACTTATGCAAAAGAGAAATTTGTTTTATCTAATTTTATTTTAAGGTAATAAATAATCTTCTTTTGAAAATTAGTATTTCATCAATTTGTATAAGCACCAGGAAATTTGATCAGTTAAATTATAATTATTGGATGTACATCCAAAGTTACCTGTCATAGAACTAGTAACACTCCAGTTGTTTTATAAGCGCTTAGATATCAATATTCTTACTCATGGTTTTGTAAGTTGTTTCAGTTTAGTTATGTAATAAATTTGTGTGTGAGAAATGAAACTTCTTACAGGGTATTTGGTTTAACCAAATATGATGTCATTTGAAGCTGTTTCTTTGTCAAAGCTACTTCTTTTTTTATGAAATTTAGTTTAAAAAATAGTATATTAGTAATTGAATTTCCGTATTTTTTTGTCCATCTCTGTTTTTTCAATAGCCCACACCTAAATGACACATTTCAAAAATATGATCATGTGAATTTTAACAAAAAAAAAATTTTTTTCATTCGAAGTTTTTAGGTTTGTCCTTTTGTGAATGTTTACACACACACACACACACACACACATACATTTCATTTTTGTAATAATTTCTTTTAAAAGGCTTGGTTAGTTTATTTACTTTTTTAAAAGTTTACTGGCTTACCAGTCATCTAATTATTAGTCAATAATTGCTCTACTACAATTTCCTCTAGGCTAGGAGTGGTGCCACCACCAACTCGGGTTTTGTTGTAGTAGTAGTTGTTGTTTCATGTCAGTCAGATTACTCACACCTTCTGCTCTAAGCTTGTTTCTGTTTCTCGTTATTCATTATTATTACCCTTTACTTATTAGTCCCTCATACTTCCGGATATTGCATGGTGTTGTCTACTATTTTTTTCTTTTTGTTATTGTTGGATATATTATCATCATCATCATTATTATTATTATTATTGTTAATTTATTTTTCTATTTCAGCCTTCACTGAAACTTCACCACACACCATTATCTGGCTAAGGGGATCCATAATGATCCGTGTTATTAGTCATTTCCTCTGTTATGAAAGTTTATTTTTGGTAGTAATAGTGGTTGTTCTCATTGTTTGGAGGTAATATCAGTTGTTTCATTTCATTTATCATCATAATTAGGATACACCAATTTTCTGAAGTTGCTTATTATCTGATGCAAAATTAGTAAAACTATCTTCAGCTACATTTGTATCTTATCTTTGTATAGTTATTTATGTGATTATGTCCACGTATCTGTATATTTATGCAATTGGCTTTTTGCATATGCTATTTCATGGATGATCGAATGGTGGGACCTCTACATGAGGGGTTTTCAAACTGTGGTCCCCGGACCACAGGGGGTCCGCAAGGACAAGACAGGGTGTCCGTGGACAGCAAATACTTTTTATGGGCAATTTGATCTTATATATGTTTTTTAATCGAAATCTTTTAATTGACAATAAGTTTGAAAACCCCTGCTCTACATAGTTGCTGAAGCTGCTAGAAGTAGTAATAACATTTCCCACTACTAGCATTATCTGAAGCTAATCAGCAAATGCTACTCCTTCTATTTTCCTATTGAGATGAGACTGCAAGCCTGTAGACCAGAGGCTGGAGTGTATCTTTTAGTGGTGGAGTGCCAATCAGATAAGTGGCCCTTTTCTGTCTACTCCAGAATGTCAGTGTATGTAGTCGCAACAGCAGCATTGTCCCTGATGTGGGAACAATACTCCATTGTAGGTCTCAATTGAGTCAGTGTCTGCAACTGTTGTGAGCTGAATATTTTCTGACCCTAAAGAGAAGGGCTAAGGATGTACTTTCAACAGGATAAATCCTCAGTGATAGTGCAACCTAGCATTTGGAGTGACTGAGGGGTTTAGTTCAATACCACTCATGTTTAGATAGGGTGCTGTTTGGCAATGGTTTGATATGTATAACATTTAAGGGTTTTTTTGGCTGTTAAATGAGACAAAGTTGGCATAGCCTCACTGAAAGATGCTTTTAAGGTTTCTCAATGAAATCAATAAAGGTCTGATCTGTGGTATCAAGATTGTGTATGGTTGATGCTTGATTAGGGAACGAAAGATCTCATGTTATTTTTGTGTGAATGGTTATTAGTGGATGTGGTGGTAAGTAGGCCATTCCTGGGGGGAACTAAGGACTCACATGGTGTATAGGAACATTTACTGGTTGAAGGGACAATACTGAGATTAGATTCTTTGTCAAGTTTGCATTGATTATGGCAGGCAGTGAAACATACACACCCTCACACATGTGTGCCCACACACATTTTACATATCTTAAGAACTTTACTATAATCTTTATTCCCTGTTAAATGACTGGACATACAATTGACTTTCAATTCAGAACAGCCAGGATTTGAGAAAAGTGCTTAAAATACATATCCTACTATTTTACTGTCTCATCTACCCTCGTAGTCATATTATGGTCATTACTAAGAATATGGTGGTGTGGCCAGTTCATTGCCAAGCTTTAATTTAAATCATTTACTTTTTTTTTTTTTAGTTTCAATTACTCCACAGTTTACTTTGTCTCTCCTCTTCTCCATGTTTGATACTACTGCTAATATACTAAGTCTAGTCAGTTGACTATATGCCAATTTTTAACTTTTTCTGTTTTTTTTTAAAAACCAGAATGTTTCATTGCATTAATATTTTTATTATTTTCACTAAATATAATCATTATTAACCATTTTGTCTCCAGTGACATACACTGACTTTCAGTTACTTTTGAGAATGACCAAGAGATTGATGGGAATTAGAGTTACTTTGTTATTATCAAACTTTTGCAGCATAACTTAACAAAAGGTTCTTATATATATTGGAAGGTTTTAATTTTGATTTAAATCTGAACTCCTTGAAATAGGAGGCTTTGTATTACATAAGGGCAGTCAGTGTCAGGTAGGTTTGAAAATGTCTTAATGAATTTTGTTACTACTTTCACTACCAGGACAACTTTATAGTTTAGCTGCAGGTGTTGTTGAATATCTGTACCTTATGATAGGCATGTCATTGTTACTTTTCAGTTGGTGTGAAGCAAATTTTTATCTCATTTTCTTTTCCTTCAGTTTTTTTTCTTTTAACTTTAAAACTAATTTTTATATTGGATTAAATTTCTATTACAAAATCCTTTCCTCCAGTCATGTTAAATTTTATTTATATTTAATATGTTGATAACATTCATATGCACAAACATGTCTAAGCATTGAATAATTATAAATATACACAATATAAATACTTCTTAAAACAAACAGTATTATGACAGTGAATAGACACATGAATACTAAATTGCAAATAGACCATGAAGTTTGTTAGTATATAGTAGTATACAGACATGCATACATCTGCATGAATCTGTCCATTTCTTTCCCTATTGCATCCACTCGGAAATGCTCTCACACATTTAGTTCTATTTTAATAACAAATTGTTCACTTAAAACACTTAATTTAATATAGACTTTTTAATATTATTAACGTTATTATGATTGTCATTACTATCGTTGCTATTGTTTATATGATTGTAAGATGACGGGAATTAGAGAGCACCAAACTAAAATGTTTTATTGTTAGATTGCTTCTTTTTATTATGGTTGATATTCCACTATCATTCACTCCACTCTTTATCTTTTTTGGGGGGGTGGGGGGTCAACTTCCTTGAAATCATAGCATTAATATTTAATGGTCTTCAATTTAGTATGACATGAAATGAGTGTTTTTTTTTCTGGACTCTTGTTTCGTGCTGCGTGGTAATGAGTATCTCTTTAAATCTATCACATTAATTATAATATGTTATAATTAAAATTAGTAATATGTTCAGATGAATTTGGTTGAATGCTTCCCTTCTACTTTGAAAACCAAAACAGGCTTTTGGTTTTTGACAGAGGCACAATTAGTAATGTGTCTACAAAATTATTTTTATGAATTCTTTCTTATTAAAATTTTTCATGTTAGTTGAGTCCTCCTTATGCACAAATATAAACATTAGTATTTATCATCCCTCACTAAGTCCAGCCAGATCTTAATTTCAAACTCATTATCATCTTTTAGTAACTTATATTCTCCCCTAAGAGTTATGGCTTTTGTAGCATTGAAATTACTGTTACAGTAAATATTGATGTTTAAAATGCTAAACACATCTGAAATTGACCAAAATTTTGAAGTGTGTGGGAGTTGAGGTAAGTTGATTTTTATCAACCCAGCCCTTGACTGGTACTTTATTTTTATTGACCTGGGAGGGATGAAAGTTAAAATTGACCTCAATAGAATTAGAACTTAGAATGTTAAGAGCTAGAAGAAATGCCTCATAGTATTTCGTCAGCTGCTGCTTTTCTTTCTGTTAATATTTGCTATTATATTTTTTAATTTTCTGTTTCCATCTTTTTATTTAATTTCACTCTTGCTCTTTTTCTTGAACTGGTTCTCATGGGATATTTCAGTTTTGTATCATTAGAACAATACAAGCGTCATTAAAGCAGAAACAAAAATGTATAATTATTATAATTAATGGCTCTATTGGTGGTGGTGGTGGTAGTTATTAGTGGTAGTAGAAGTAGTAGTAATTATTGTTGTAGCAGCAGCAGTAGTAGTAACTTTAGTTAGGTTTTGTCTCTATTAAAATTGAATATTCATTACTTGTGTGTTGAGTTTCCTTGTAAATTTGCATGGGGTTGTTAAACGGTTTTACCACTTGTCTATTCAGACTGTCGAGTATATATAATAGCTCAATTTAACTTTCAAAAGATATTCACCCCACTTTGATCTGTTAAAAACTTATCTTTGCTTCAGTATAGACATTACTGTGTATGTGTGTGTGAGAGAGAGAGGGGGGGGAGAGTTTATGTGATTCACATGGAAGGTTTTAATATTAAGAAAGTGAAGGGATGAGAGAGACAGAGAGAGGCATATTATCAGTTTGTCAGTTTCACTATTTCTATAAAGAGGTGGGAGGAGTTTCATTAAAGATTGAAATTAGCAACAAATTTACTGCTTGAAATAAGTCAAAAGTTCTTTTCTTTATCTGTTTCCCTGGTCAGTTTAGTTGTTTAAACATATTCTCACTGATACCATTTCTGAATAATGTGGATAATCAGTTTTTTTTTTTTTTCCTTACCAAAGCAATGTTTGTTAATTTTTTTTCTCCCTTCTTTCTAAATATTTAGTTACATTACAACCAATATGTTTAAAAACTTTTTTTTAGTTTTTATTATTATTGTAGAGAAACAGAATTGTTAAAATGTTGGACAAAATGCCTTGTGGTATTTCTTTTGGCCCTTTACTTTCTGAGGTTAAATCCTGGAAGTGTTAACTTTGCCTTTTATTCCTCTTGATTTAATGTTTTTGTCTGTCCTTACATATAACTTTACATTAGATGCATGTGTATATTACATGTATATGTGTTTGTATACACATGTACATATGTGCATGCTTGTGTATACACTCATACATACCCCTAACACATGAAACCTAAGAGTTTACTTATTAACCTGTTTACCTCTCATCTCACAGTGAAGCTTTTCTTTATACTTTTATTAACTGGCTTTACAGGAAAAAGAAAGAAAATTAAAAGATTTCTGTACATAAAGGCTTCACCAGCTTTGTATACAATTATAACAAAGAAAGCTCCTTGTTATTTTCATATAAGGCTGAAAAATTTACCCTTCCAAACTCCTGTAACCTTTCCCTAAATGGGTTTCCTAAGCTGTCCCAGCAAATCATTAGTTGAACCTCACCACCTCATTTATCAAATTAATCGTTTTTAGCTTTTGTTTTTCTCATCATAATTTTGGCATATAATATTTCTTTGCTTTTTGTTTTCCTTTTTCCTTCTGCCTATTGAATCTGTTTTGAAATCAGTACACACACATAATCTGAAATTTATTTCATTTTATTTATCCACTATTCAAAAACAGTAATATTATAGACGTAGGGTGCATATATACATACACACAGGCATACATAGAACAGTCATATGTATCTTACGTGAAAAGGCTGATTACAAAAGTTCTCTCATCTCTGCAAATGGATCCACAGAATAAATCCTAATCCTATGATTTCCCACTTTGATGACTCAGATGAAATGAGAGACATTTCATCAGTTAAACAGTCTTTTGAGCTGAAATTAAATTCATATACCTCACTCTACTTTGTTATAGCCTAGTGTTGCGTTCTTTCTTCAAGTATATTGTTATATATCTTGACAAGCATTACTGTGTGGTTAAGACGTTTTCTTTCCAACCACAATTTTAGGCTCAGTTCTACAGCGTTGAACCATGGGCACCTATCTTTTGTACTTCCAGACTGATCAAAGCCTTTGTAAGTGGTTTTGGTTGACGGAAGCCCATATGTGTAGACCTTGTCTTGACATCTTTGTGAGATGCAAATGAGTGTCACCCTCACACAAACAGTGTCACTTATTTTCTAATCGACTATAAAAACATGTCCAACCATGAAGAAATATTTCCTTGCTTGGAAACAGGTAAAGTTTGCAACAATAAGAACCTGCAAGCATGGAAAAACAGCTGTTAAAAATTAATGATAGTCATGCATATAGATATATATGTGAATACATATATATATAGATGCATGTGTGTATAATCTATACACAGATGTATATGTATGTATGTGTGTGTATATATAAAATGTACATCCTTAAACATGTTTTTAGGGTTCTGCCTACTTTCTTACTTATACTTTAGCCTTTGCTCAGTTTTTTTTTTTTTTTTTTTTTTTTTTTAACTTATTGTGAGAAGTAGGTCATCAGCTTACAGAAGTTCCCACAAACAACCAGTCTTAAGCTCTGTTATGGTCAGAAGCATATTTAATAACAGTGTCGAAAACTACATATACATGTGTGTATGTATGAATGTGTGCATTTGAAAATGTATGTGTATTTGTGTGAGTCTGTCTGTTTACACATACACAAGAGCACACACATATATGCCTAAGTGAAATATATACACACATACATACAGTGCCCTTGTATGTCAGAATTGATCATGCACTTGCTCCCTAAAACCCAGGCCTAATTCATGTTTCCTTTCTCTATGCCACTGAGGTTGTCTGAAGGGTAAGCTGCTACACGTGGACTGAAGTAACTTGGCACTGATATCATTGCAAATATTGTTGTTAGAATTTTGAGGCATCCTGTCCAGCCAGCCCACCATTTCAACAGTTCACTGCTTAGGCTTGATGTGTTTTTATTGATCCTTAAAGGATGAAGGATAAAGTTGACCATAGTATTATCTGAATTCAGAATGGTGAGAATCAGACCTAATACTATCAGCCATTCAATTCCCTGCTCTATGACTGCCAGTTTGTCACATTTATATGTGTATATGTGTGCATATATGCATACACTGGTGACAGTTTTATAGTTTCTCTGTTCTACCTTAGTGTTTGTAAATATATTCAAAGAAATGTATAGAATGGATATGTAAGATGCAAGGGAAAATAAAGTGATGCACCATTCTTAAGAATTGGGGGTTATCACATTTAAAAGGTTAAAATGAAAATTCTAAAATAGGCGTCTGTAGTTATGCAACATGCAAACAATACTTTGTAAATATTGTAAGAAAACTTTGTATGTATATAAGTGTAGAAAACTTGAAATGCAGAAGTGTGAATGTTAAATGAAATTTTTGAAACAGATAGATATGAAATATGCAATATATGAAATTGAAAGCTTCAATTGAACCTTTCGAAATTGAAATGCATAAGTGTAAAAAATTGCATTAAATTGTAATGTGTTAAGTGTTAAAAATTGCAATATGTGAAGTAGACAGCTGAATATGTAAATTTAAAAACTGAGCAGTTTGTGTTATTGAAAACCCCCTGCTTTAGAAATAACCGAACCGATATGTTATTGGAAGCTGTTATACACACACACACACACACACTCTCTCTCTCATATATATGTGTGTGTGTGTGTGTGTGTAACAAAGAAACACATCTATGTTCACTTATTTGAAAGATAAAAAAAAAATGGAACTGATGTGTGTATGTATGTATATCTATACACACACACACACACGTGTGTTTGTGTCAGAAACATTGATAGTGAATATTGGAAATAATGGATTTGCAAGTTGAAAATACTTATTTGCACAGAAACTGAAAGGAAACTTGAAAAAGAGGATTGTAGATATGAATGGAGAAATATGGTAGGGATACAACTGAAAGAAGATATGTCCATATAATAAATTGTTGGAAGCTAAGAAGCAATGTGTTATATATATAAACTACACTGAAAGGAAATATCAAAAGCAAATAGATTGGCAAATGAGAAGGTAAACAGTTATTTAAAAGAAAAAAAAATAAATGAAATTATAAAAACTGGAAAAAAAAGCAGCTTGGAATTGAAGTGTATGGGAAAAAAATTATGAAAGGAATTTTTATATATGTATATATATATATACGTGTGTGTGTGTGTGTGGACATTATTGTGAAATAAAGGAAATTTAGGGTAACTTAAAGCTTTGTTTCAAGAAACCTCTGGTGTCCTGTGTTGTTTACTGAATAGATAATTGAAAAAATCAGATGATGGTGTGATTTCACCTAAACAAAATCACACTCACTCACAAAATTCCTGTTCCCAAATTAGCGTGCCTTTATATACTCACAAGGTTAGCTACATTGCTCTTGATGTGGCAACAAACAAGATTCAATGAGATCTGTTTTGCAGGGTTGAAATTATAATTAGTACACTTATGCTTCTGTGTTGAAAAAACAAAAAATATATATTTATTGAGACAAGATGTGTGTGTGTGTAAACAGTTTTTGATCTTAGTGTTTTTGCAGTATAATATTAGTTTGTATGATATTGTTGTGATCTCTTTTATGAGGTTTTTGATAATGTGTGAATATCTCTCCTATGGTTAGTATATGATTCATTAGTTAGAGTATTTTTAATAGGTGTAGTGCTTATATTTTTGTGACTGTTGTTTTAAGGCTTCATCTATTACTTTGTCAGAATACCTGTTGTTGATGAATGCTTTTCTATTGGCCTTTTTTTTATCTTGTGCTTTGTGTTTATTTTAGTGTTTGTGTTTATACATGGAGACATTGTACTATTAATAGTTTTATTTGTGCTGTTGTGGATGTTGAAGTTTTCTAGTTCTTTTAATTTCTCCATGTTTTCTGACTGTATTCATTATGACAGATATGTTAGCCACATACCCGTGTATATTATATATGTATATCTTGTTAACACTTTTTTTCTATTGTGGCATTTAAAACGCTGTCAAAGTGAGCTGTTGGGGAGAGTCCTTGGCTACTCTATAATTTCTTTATGTCATTTATCTTGTCGACACCAAACGGCTATAAAAACTCTTCTTATGACTAAACACACGTATACTGTCATGACAGGCTTCTGATTTTTATAAAAGTTCCCATATATGAAATTCTCAAAGTTGTGAAGGTTATAGTAGAAAATCTTTCCTCTAAAGTACTGCACATTTGGATAACATACAAAGCCACTTGGTTACAAAGTGAACTTTCCTACTACATATAATGTCAGTTGCAATTGCCACCTCACATCTGTTTACATTCTCTAAATTGTAAATAATTTCATTAAATCACGAATTAATCTTGTATTTAGTGTACCTATTTTGTTTCTGTTGTCCAAATACATGCTACTCTGTGAGGCTGCAGTTAACTCATTTTTGATTCAGTTACGCACGTTAGCCTAGGCCATAAGTGTTCTCTAAACTTATTCCTAGTACTTATTATGCTGATTGAGTCAGAAATGCATTTACTCAATATCTGCTTTTCCCTAGAAAATGTCAGACTGTTTTTCCCTTGTTGTCACTTTCAAAAAAATGATCAGTTCTTGAGATTATCTTCCCTGTAAAGTGGTTGGAGAACATGTGGAGGTTCTGGGTAAAGTTGTCCCATTAGTCATTAATTTTGTGCTCAAGAACATGACACTCTCTCTTGTGCTGATGCCATGATAAAACGCAGCAAGCACTTTCTGTAAAATGGTTGGTGATTGAATGGACCTGCCATAGAAAGCAGCCCAACATGATAAATGCATGCAGTGGTCCACAAGGGCAGTCAGTTCTGAAAAGAAATTAAATCATGATTTCCCATCCACCTTATGCTAGCAGGGATCATCATCGTCATCATCATTTAGCATCTGCTTTCCATGCTGGCATGGGTTTGATGGTTTGGAACTGGTTAACCAGAGAGCTGTACCAAGCTCCAGTCTGATTTGGCATGGTTTCTACAGCTGGATGCCCTTCCTAATGCCAAACATTCCAAGAGTGTGATGGGTGCTTTTTACATGTCATCAACAGGCCTAAAATGATGATGATATATACACATGCATATAGGGTGGGGAAATGTATATGTGTACATGGGAAGCCTGTGGACTTGAGATTAGAGTGTTGGGCTCATGAGCATATGTTCATAGGTTAAATTCCTGGATTAGGCAGTGTTTCGTGCCCTTGAGCAAGGCACTTAATTTCACATTTCTCTAGTCTACTCAACTGAAATGAGTACCAGCTGAGCACTCAGTGCAGTGTTTTTTCCTTTCAGTTGTCACATCCTGTGTCTTCTGTTGGATCAAGGTTGAGTAGAGGTCTTTGCTCACAGCTACATAGCATCCTAAAACAATCTGCAAAAGCATGTACATTTTACTAAGCTATATTCACATATAAGTAATAGCTATGATTTCACACACACAGAAGGAGTGTGTGTGCATCTGTGTTTGCATAAATGTGAATGAATATATGTGTTTATATAAGGACAGAAAGAAGAAACAAAATTGAATTTACTCCTACATTGACATATTTTCATAGCAAACTCTCCATAGCAACAGGGTTGAAATATTTAATGCTTTGTCAACAGTTTTAGCGTATATATATATATCAATGAATAATTGTCAACTGATATAGAGCTGCTTTATTTGGAAGGTTGGATGGCAATCTCTCTACCTTCTTTACCATCCACTATTTTCGCAAAGTGCTGTGAATTGGGAAATAATATCTCTCATCCTGTTGTGTTACTGAATCTATTATCTTATTACTGTTTGCGGGGAGGGAAAGAAAGAAGTAAGTTAGCTTATATTTTTTCAATTGTCTCCAGTCTGTGAATATTTTGCTTCAGCATTCTTGTAGTTGTAAAGGTTGATAAATTTGGAAGATGTAACTTGGAAGACTGGTAATAATATTTCAAAAAACTTGAGTTTGGCTTCAAGAAAAGAACAAACTTGGAAGATAGCAGAATACTAGACTGGATGTTTTACTGATTTAGCTAATAATTCCTAATCTTCTAGGTTCACATCCTGCTAAGGTAGTCTTTGTTTTTACTTCTTTAATTCATCTGAGGTAGATTAATTAAAAGCTAATTTGACTAATGTTCTTTTATGTCTCAATAGAATAGTTTTGTTCTGAGAAAATGTTACAGAAAACCCACATGGTACACGTGTCTGTATGCGCTCGCTGGCCACTGACAGATTTTTCCACGGAATATGGATAGTTTATCTTGTTCATGCTATATTATTAGCATTATCCTGCGTTTGAGAATAAAATTGTTTCCTTATATATATGTGTATATTTGTGCCTATGTACTTGTTTCAGACAGGCTGCTGCCATGCTGGAGCGCCTCCTTCAAGAATTTGAGCTGAAAATATTGTCCCCGTTACTTATTTTTAAGCCTAGTACTTATTCTATTGATCTTTTTGCCAAACTGCTAAGTTCTGAAGACGTAAACACACCAACACTGGTTGTCAGTGGTGGGAGATAAGCACACACATATACACAACAAACTTCCTTCAGTTTCTGTCTTCGAAACCCACTCACAAAGATTTGGTTGGCCTGGGGCTATATTAGAAGACACTTACCCTCGGTGCCATACAGTGGTACTTAATCTGGAGCCATGTGGGTAGGAAACAACCATTTTACCACTGAAGCATGCAGGGGCCGAACAAAATTTCTTCTTCAATGGAAGTTTTGTTATTTGATACAGTGTAGGTTCACAGCTTTGATATATCAGGGAATTGTCTCGTGCAGGTTCTGAATTGTTGTTATGGGAATTTTTAGGCATACTTCTATTTCAGCCTGCTGTTCTTTTAGCGATAATGATACAGGGAAGTGGCTCCAAAATGCACAATAAATGTTCACTTATATTGAGTTCCAGTCATCCTGAAGGCCAGTCCAAGTAGTCTACTTCACTTCTGTGGTTTTATATATATATATATATGTACGATGGGCTTCTTTCAGTGACGTCTACCAAATTCACACTCAAGACTTTGGTCAGCCTGAGGCTATAGAAGAAATTTGCCACGAAGTGGGACTGAACCCACAAACATCTGGTTGGTAAGCAAACTACTCATTACACAGCCACTCCTGTGCCTATGTGTGTGTATACGTATATATATATATTTGTATATATATGTTTCAAAAAGAGTCTAATGGTGATTACAAATGTACAGCAGCTCAGAAAGCTCAGTCTGATTGTTCTGATAAGAAAAGAACTCCTGAATTTGTTGGTGAGATTCAGGCCATGATTGACAATGATCCCTCCAAGTCAATCAGGTCCATTGTCAGGGACATGGGGGTATCTGAGTTTCTTGTCAGGTAGGTAGTGCATGAAGACATTCAGTATTCCTCATACAAGATGAGAAAAGAACAGTTTTTATCCCAAGCCATCAAGGGTAAGAGGAAAGACCACACTACAAAGCTTTTGAAGAAACTGAAGCATCCCCTGCAACTGAACATGCTTTGTTTTTTCTGAGAAATTTCTGCCAAGAGCAGATGGTGAACACAGAACAACCGTTGGCTTGCTGTGTCCCCGAAACATGTATTGAGAATGATAAAACTCAAACATACAGTTAACATCATAGTATTTGAAGTGTCCCGAAGAGTTGCAGAAGATTTCAAAGTTGTCTGGAGTCCATGATTGAAGCCAATGGCGATTTTATTGAATATATTTACTCTTTAGTATTTCAAGATATTTTCATGTAATTTTGGTAAATGTATGTTAAAATGAGATGTTAAGTGTGATTTTCATTTTTGCGTAATTTAGACGACAGTTTATTCACCGCACCCTGAATATATATATATATGTATATGATTACTATATATATGTTTGCTATATGTGTGTGTGTCTATGTATGTATATGTTTACATATGTGTGTATGTGTCTATGTATGTATATGTTTATATAGGTATTTATTTTTATATATGTATATGTATATATGTTTATGTATATAATATATATATATATGTATATATATATGTTTGTGTGTGTGTGTGTGTAGCATATATTTGGTTGAGGAGTATTGTTTTGCAATTTACTTGATGACTTCATCAGTGCTAGTGTTGCAAAAATTGCACACAGTACACTCCGTAAAGGGGCTCTGGTTCATTGGGTCATCATATTGAGCTGTCCAAACTATGCCAGCATGGAAAACGGACGCTACACATGATATTGATGAACATGCTGATGTGTGTGTGTGTATGTGTGTAAACAGTATGTTCATGAATAATATAATTGGGTAAAAAGTCGTTCATGAAAGTTCCATCCAGAGTTAAAGCGTACATGTAGATGTTTTCTTTTTTCAATCCATGAGTATATTGTACAGAAGCATAGTATACAGTTGTAATAACACTGAGTATTGTCTAAGTTTATAAGTTGTTCTGTAATACGTTATAGCAATGAAGCAGAACACTTTAACATACCAATAATCTATGTTCCCACTAACACTCATACTCTCCTTCTCTCCCTTCTCTCTCACCTTAGATTATGTCTTTACTATTTGTATATTAGTGATCTGTTAGAATTTTGTTTAAAATCATTGTGTCTATCTAATGATGTATGATGTGAGCAGTATTAGTGAATACATGTATCTTTGTACTTCTGTGGTTTGTATGGTTATATCTTCCATAAGAAATTAGAGATGCTTATGTATCTCTCTTTCTTTATTTATTTCTCTCGCGCTTTCTCTCTCACTCTCTCTCTATACATACATACGTACGTACATAAATACGTACATACACACATACATACATACTATTATTATTACTCAGTCACCGACTATTTAACTTGTAAAGAATAATAAAGAAATTTGATATATTTCTCTCTTCTCACATAGATCAGTGAGTTAGCTCAAATATGGCAGGCATTAGAGTTTATGGTGAATGCAGACTCTTCTTAAAAAATCTAAGTATATATTTCATTCACCACCCATCCTCTCACCCTTCCCCATCTTTATTTTCAAAGCCAGTGCAGTTTCTTTGTTCTTGCTCTTTCCCCATTTTCTTTAGCTTTTTCCTTCACACTTTTGCCTTTTATAGAAAATAGCAATATAACTACTCTACTCCTGTAAGAACAAATGAATAATAATAATAATAATAATAGCAATAATAATAATGATAACAACAAAAAAATGCAATATCTTTCTCTTATTTTCTTTTTTCCTGCCTGTGGCCATATCTGTTTCTCCTAGTTGAACTTCAAAGAAGAATCTACTTACATAGATTAAAGTATTGTGGTTATATATTTTAGCTCTACTTCAGAAAATGTTTCCACGTGGATCTTGATTTTTATTTAGTTATTATATATTATACATGTCAGACATTGTAGGCTTGCTCTGACTCCCTGGTGATGGTGGTGGGGTCTAGAGATATACAAATCCTTCACTCTATAATTAATATCTGTGATAAGTTTTCATGAGGGTCTCCCCACCTCTCTCTGAATATTTATTCTCTTATCCCCTCTCTGAGCATTTATTGAGATAGACTTCTTTTAAGCCCACATATTTTAATATGTTTTTTTAGAACGATAGAGCGTGAGGTCAGGATAAGTCAGTAAAGGTACATTAAAAATTTTACCTTCTTGACTTCAAATTTTGCTAGGTTGACCTTTCCATTATTGAAAATGAGACATGGAGCAATAAAAGTTTTCCAAAAGTTAGCCTGTGACTAAAAATAAATTTCTGCTCAAACTAACTAAATATGTATTTAAAGCAAATTCAATAATTTGTTCTAAACTTAATTATTAATACTGAAATATGTTTAATATTATTAAATTTTATAGCTGATTGTAAAATGCACTCTGCATATGTTATGAATATTCTTCTTTCTTATTTTTGCATATACACAGTGGCCTTTCAACTAATTTTGATGTATCATTTTTTTAGATTTTATTCTTATAAAAATAATTGCACTTTGCATTTTCCCAGTTTTAGAAATGAGCTCTCTGGCTTTTTCATTTTCTTTTTTTCTTTAAAAAAAAAAAGCTTACCTCTTAAATGGTTTAAATGTTATGTATTGTCTTTTTTCAGAAAATAAATTTATAAGTGATTGTGTTCTCATTTGGTTATATTTAGATAACTGCCCACCCTTTCTAGTTATTATCAGTAGATACTGAGGAGTATGGTTTAATAGATTGTTTTAATATTTTTCTTTCATAAAATAGAACAATTAGAAATCAAATTTGTAAACATTTAGATGTATGTGTGTTGTGTATCTGTGTAGGTATTTGTACGGATATATATTTTTCAGATTTTTATTTTGCAGAATTATGAAATGTCACTAGTGGTTTTTGTCTAAAATTAATTAATTTTCTGTTATTAATCAATAAGAAACATTTTATTGATCATCACCTAATCTTAATTACCAAATTAAATATAACAGATTAGGAAGCCCCAGGCAAATACATTTGTGGGTTATGTGAACTTACACAAAACTTTTTTTGCTGTAGTCCTCATCTGATTTTAAATTATGCTTAGCCTACTATTATTAAAGAAGAAATTATTGTTGCTGTTGTTCATGTTTTCAACAGTTTTATATGTACTTCTACTGCAGCATCATAGGCACTTACTTGTTCCTGAGATAGGTGCAGTATTCTATCTTTTTGAGGATATAGAGTTGTGTGGGAGATGCTTTCCTATTGCTTTTAGTTTGTGTTATTTTAGTGTTTTATCTGTGTGAGATGTGCTGGGTGGTATTTGTGTTTTGTATGTATGTTTGTGCCAGATGGTGATAATGTAGAGTATGTACTGTGTGCTGTGTTATACTGTTTGTTGATGAGTATGTGTTGTTTAAATTATGCTATTTTATATGATTGAATAAAGTTATGCATTGTTTGCAGACATCATACTTTGAATTTCACTGTTGAATTGTCTTCCATAAGACCCTCACCGATCTTAGGATTATCTTTTAGATTGTGTATAGGGTTTTCAGCCCAGGGTATAATTTCTACATTTTTGTTAAAAGCATACCTACTGCTCCAACTTAAGGCACATTAGCATTTTCTTCACCTCTTTCTAGGCAAGGTTATGGTCGGAAGGGAACAAGATATCTATCAAAGAGCAGACTTTATCATTCTAATGTTTTATTATTACTATTCTTACATTATTTATTATTATTATTATTATTATTATTATTGCTCCGGTGAGCTGGCAGAGTCGTTAGCATGGTGGATGAAATACATAGCAGTATTAGTATTTCACCCGTCACTACATTCTGAGTTCAGATTCTGTCGCGGTCGACTTTGCCTTTCATCCTTTCAGTGTTGATAAATTAAGTATCAGTGAAATTCTAGGGTTGATGTAATCAACTAGCCCCCTCTCCCCAAATCTTCAGGCCTTGTGCCTATAATAGAAAAGATTATTATTATTATAAGGTAGCAAGCTAGCACAATCATTAGCATGCCGGACAAGATGTTAAATAGCATTTTGTCCATCTGTGTTCATCACCATCATCATTATTCAGTACTTTCATTTTTTATTTATGCTTTCCCTGCACTAGCCAGTGTAACTGTGTAGGTTGTGTTTATATTTAATCTTTCCTAATGCACCCTTTTGTTAAGGATTGGTTTCAGTACCCACACTTTGGTTATCTCTATTTCCAGTTTATATATTTGGATCATTTTTCCACTTCCTTTCGAGATACATTATTGCATGTTAAAACCAATAATTTGATTGGGAAGCACGTCCATTGTCTTTGAGATTTTTGGGGTTTTTTTGGTCAAATATCCACCCATTTAAACTGATTGCGTCTATTGACATATGCTAAAGTATAGTCACTTCATCAAGCTTTGAGACTCTTTTCTCATGTATGTTTATACCATCTCTGTCATATCTGAAATGTACACTTTCTTGGCCAGGGTGAGCAGCCAGAGATATTGTAATTTATTATTTCTTCCCAACCTTCACATATTTGGCTGTTAGGTATGAGTGTCAAAAATGGGTGCCTACCATCTGGAATGTTATCCAGTGCTTACAAACGCCATACAAGTCGGACAATATTGTCTCTGCAGAACCCTTACATCAGCTTTCTAAAGATTAGGGTAGTGGTAGAATGTTACCACTCTCTAGGAAACTCTGGTAATTAACAAGAACAAGCCAAATATATCTTCCAGAAGTACCTGATGTGATACTACTACAGGGGCACATAGGCACAGAAGTGCTGTCAGCCAGTGCACTGTGGAAAACTATTCTTTATGCACTCGTTGA